>NC_142578.1:605000-905000 GCF_041283825.1 Pyrus communis
AACTATCCAGAAATAGAGGTTGAGAAAAGGAAATATACCTGCTTTTTTTTTTTTTTTTGGGTGAAGAGTGCTTGAACAAGATGAGAGGGAGAGATCGAGCTTGGACAGAGAGAGAGAGAGCTGGAGAGTGGAAGTGAGCGAGAGACAATAGCGAAGGAGAGTTTTAGGAGAAAGATGCAAAAGAGTAGGTTTGGAAATTTGAAAGTTTCATTTAATGAACATTGTTCATCCGTGTTTTGGCAATAAAAAGCCGGTCTTGTGAAGCTCAATTTTGCTGCTTCTACTTTTCAACTTTTTTTCATCCAAAACTGTAAAAATAAGCTGTTTTAAAATGTTTAGCAAACACATTTTAGGGCTCAAGATTTCTTGGTACCCTTTTTTTTTTTAGAATTTAAGCTAAGCCAAACTGGTACTAAGTTCATTAGAGTAGCTTACTTCGATATGAATTCAAAGGATAATGTAATATTACAAATAATACATATTGGCTAGTGATGCAGGGCGCAGCGGATAAAAACGAAATAAAATGACAGATAGAATGGATAGGTAGGGTCCATTATCTCCTAATGCGAGGAGAGGCCTAAAAATCCTATAAACTTTGGTTCTAGTACCAGCCTACAACGTAGACACTAGAAAGAACAAAGCAGCAGACTCTTACAAAGAGAAAGGCACATAAAAACAAGTTTACAACTCAAATATCAATATGATAATTCAAACAACTTCTCTCATTCTTCTTTACAAATACAAGTATTTATAGGCTAACAACTTAAAGATTAAAATATGAAAAGACATAAAAAAATAAAGGCTTACAATATAACTCCTAAAAAACTAAATGATTTCATAAAATGGCATTAACCTAGGAATTCCATAAGCCACAAATTTTAAGCTAGATACGTGCATTATAACTCTAAAAAAATGCATGTATTATATAATAAAACTTAAATCCCAGCTGCCAGTAATTTTATATAATAACACTTTTAGTCCTTGGCCTACATCAGCTAGCAGATAGTAATAAAATGTGTGCTACATGTTCGAGAAATGTATAAAAATTAATGTTAACCAGTTTCTTGAGAATGATCGGAGAAATCTGACAACTGAGAAGCTCTGGCGACTTCAAGCAATTTGATCAGTTTCTTATTTCCACCTATGCGGGCTTCATCAAGTGGAGTTCTTCCCCATCTGCAATCAAGAAGTAGACTAGTTATATTTACAAATGGATTCAAGGAGACCATAAGATGTCGTCCTTGCCTAGGAAGAGAGACTTATGGATCAAATTCACTACCATTGTTGCGCAATGGGCCACCAATACAAGGCCATGTGGAGAGAGCCGTGCATATGCTCTTGTATTAGTGGCTCAAGAAGCCACTTTGGCGATGAACCCATTCATATAACTCCTCCGGCCTAACAAGCCAGATGAGGTACATTCAGACCTTACCTGTCCTTTGATAGAACACTTGCTCCTGCTTCTAAAAGGAATTCTGCCATTGGATATAAGCCTTCTGAAGCAGCTACATGAAGTGGTGACCGCTGATCATAATTTTTCGCATTCGGGTTTATGTCATTGGCTAAAAGCCTTTTCAGAAGCTCCATATTCCTCCTTGCTGCCGTAGTACAGAGAAAATCACCGGCATCATCAACAGCGAGTGATGCCCCCGCCTTAACAAGTAAAGAAGCTACTTCATCGTGCCCATTTTTAATGGCTTCAAGTAAAGGAGTGTTCCCATATTTATCTAATATTACGTACAGTACACACAAATTAATCAACAATAATTGTAATAACTAGGAAGATTTATTCACAACATGATCCGGTTAAAAAAGTTCTTGTAGAGCTCCTTAGAATATCACCTGACATCTCAGCGGCCGCTCCTTCTTCAATAAGGAAACGAGTGATATCAACAAACCCTTTTGATGCAGCAACATGCTGTGGAAACAAAATATATAGATAAATATGTACATATATTTAATAATGTTACAGATAAGAAAACATAGTAGTAAAGTTGATTATATTATGCTAAAATTTCCAGTTTATAAAGATCAAATTATAGCTTAAGCTTAGGCATCTAAATACGTACCAAAGGCGACCTTCCATCATAGTCCATCTTGTTGGGATCAGCTCCAGCTCCAATCAAACATTTTACTCGATAAAAATCTCCATCATAGGCAGCAGAATTTACTTTCATAACTAACTCCATTTCATGCTTTCCAATATATAGGATGATATCTGATTCCAAAAGCTTGTTCCGGGTATTCACGTCTTTTCCCTAGAAGATGAGAAGTGATTAGCAGGTGGAATTTAAATTTTCATTGCAAATTGCCTGGGCATAAGCACTATCTTTTTGTGAAAGAAGCAAGAAAGCAAAAAAAGACCACGAAAGTTTTCAAGTCTATTTACCTCGAGGAGGTTGTTTAGGATAATCCGCCCATCTAAGAAATGTATATCCAGGATTTCCCTAAAAGATTGTTTATCAAGTCGCAAGACCCTGCACAGTTGACTAGCCCGAACAGAATATGGCTGGGGAGTATTACAAAGAAAAGAAACCTCGCCAAACGGGCTATAGGTTTGCAGGCGCTCAAGGAGCTCTTCACTTTCACTGTCTTCATGCCTTCTCACCTTCGCCTGTAGATAATATCAAAACAAATCCGTTAGGATTTAGGAATAATAATTAAACATATATTCTGGTATACAATAGACTACATAGAGTAACTATTAATTTACCCTTGAGGGGTCAACAAATAATATGAACTTGCAAACCTGAAAAAGTAAACAGAGAAAAAGGTGCTTCATTTGTGCGTGCAGCCGCGCAGGCTTTCGCATAAACAACAAATGAAATAGATTTGTGTGTGTGTGTGTGTGTGTGTATGTGTGTGTGTGTACTACTAGTAGCCAGCACCAATCATGGGGTTTGAGGATTTCACGCATGCAACAAATCAAATAATTAACAGTATGAGTTATAGTAAGTGCAGAGGAACACAAAGATCAATGTTTGAGTAGCTAAAACAATTTCAGGATTAATTTTGATTAGTGAAGAATAAGCAAGTAATCTTGAAATGTCAAACTCATACCAGCTCCCCATGGCATACTATGTATAATTGATCCACTGCTTGTCCCTGCTCTATGATCACTTCTCCTGGAAGGAAAAACTCCTCATGAATTTTGGTTGCCTGATAAACGCAAAACATAGGTTAAATTTCTTCCTATGGAAGAAGTAGTTCTAGAATTCTAATCATTTTGGAACTGAGCACTATACACCCCTTTTATTTCTCCCCCTACACACCCTTTTATATTTCTGGTATTCAGTTTGAATAAATTAAAAGGAATCAAGGGACATAAATAAATAGGAGTGAGTACGCATAAGGAGAAAAAAATGTGTGCGGAAATCATTTCCCTGTGTTGAGGGTAAACAAAGGTGATGCACATATCAAATGATGACAGCATTTTGTTCATTTGACCAAATGCAAATACTGAATAAAATGGCTTACAATCTGCTTTATGAATCCTAAAGAGCATCCCTTAAAAAGAGAAACTTCTTTGATGTATGGTTCATATAATTTCTGTGAAATCTGCAAAGTAGAAACAAATAGATTAATTTTAGTAGATTTCAGAAATATCAGTACAGCAGTACCAAAAACTTGTCAAATAGGATAATCGAATGTAAGATCCCAATTATTTGATACGTACTAAAATTTATTGGATAATCAAAAATAATTTTTCAGGAAAATGTACTAAAATTTATTGGACATTTTCATGATTCAGGAAATGGTTCAAACCGGAAGAACAGTCAAGAACAAGAAACGTATTATTTGATCAAACTCCCAATTCACAGATTTCGGCCTGACTTTAAAATTAGGCAGTGATCAGTACCTTGCTGCGAATGGAGGCTGGAATATCCTGAAGAACAGCCGCTTCGGTGTAGCTACGATCATACTGTAACCTCAAATGATTTTTGATATCCTTACTTATCCCCCTATCAAGCCTGTTTTTTTTCATGTATTTTATAAGTTCGGCCATCTTGTCCCTAAACTTTTCAGTTTTTGATCCTTTTACTATCAGTGCGGTAATGTTACCCAGCAGATAAGCACCCAAAAGCATGTCAAAAGACACATAAATCATGATGAATATCATTTCCCTCACATTCACTGCATGTATCTCTCCATATCCTATAAAAGATACAAAAACAAAAGAAGAAAAAGCATACATTAATTAACCATCTCTAAAATGAATTGGCGTATGTATGGTAAAAGAGAAGAATTTAGTTGCAACGGGATCCCAAACCAATCACGGATTATCACATGAGAAAGTTAAAACATATGACAATACATGATTTATGTGATTAACTTGGAATATTACCACAATGACAACCTAGTGTAAGGAAATTATGAAGCTTAAATTAATGAACAAATGAGTGAGATAATTACCAACGGTTGCCATGGTAACAACGGCGAAATAGAGTGAGGTAATGTAACGCTTCCAAAGGTCAATTTCTCTAAAATGGGAATAGCTATAGTCACCCATCTTCAAACTTCCAATCCATGTGTATCCTTCCCGTGACGGAGGCATGGTAGTAGCAAGGTAATAAAAGATGCAGGCAGCCGTGTGTGTGCTATAAAGTTCCACAACAAAAAGTTTGGCAATTCTTGTAAAAAGGTAGTTGATCCTTATATCTTTCTCCAACTTCTCAAAAAACTCTGTTACTCTACGTGCTCGACTTAGTCTTATCCATAACAGGTACCTCACTCCCTCTTCTTTCCCAGAAGCCTACACATCACAATCAATCTATTACTTACTTAATTAAGAATAACTAGATCTGGATTCAGTTGGACAAAGACTTAGGGCATGTTTGAGATTATTTCTCTATAAATATTATATAAGTTGAAATTCTTTTTTATAAACCCAAGTGCTTCCTATAGAAGTATCTGACATATGCTTATTCAAAAAATGTTTCTATGAGCTAAAAGTGCTTCTTATTTTTTTAACAAACACAAAATGTTTTTAGACCTTTCAAAAATCCCAAAGAAGCCATATATTGTGCCAATTTTCCAAACTAATAATTCAGATATGTTTTCAAATTCAATGGCGTCAAATTTAGTCTTTTTAGTTTGCAAATCTCAATTATAGAATATCCATTAACATATTTTAATTTCTTGTATGAAACTCATTAATCACTCTCCCATGTGCATGCACGAGACAATTTTGTATAAATTAATAGGACTTAAGAGTTTGGGGTTTAACGGATGCCCTCGGACTGGGTCACTGGAACAGTTTGCAAACAACATAACCAAATTCGATGCAACTGGAATACATGAAACGAAAATGGAACTTTTTTTAGAAACTACATAACTGAAAAGGTGTTTTTGCCTACAATTAGTTAAGAGTAATACTACCTTGTAGATGGCGTCCCAAGGCAGACAACCGAGCAAATCAACGAGAAATCGAGACTTCAAGTAGCGGAGAGCGATGAGGTTGCGGTTGTAGACAATACGGTGCGAGTGAAAGTCTCGGTAGGCCACGAAGAAGCGTACGACGATGTCGACAAGGAAGGCCAACTGGCCGGCGATGTCGAGCAGGAACAGATTCTGGGGCAGACCCCGGAAGAAGCCGAACTCCAAAGGCGTGAAGAAGGACGAATAGACTGCCCATAGCAGAATGAAATGCGTCCACCCCACGTACAACCTGCATTTTCCAATATTTAGGGTTATGTTTTGGCGCCAACTTACAGCTTTGGGCTATTGGGCCGGTTCTAAACCCGACCCAACTTTTTGTCAAAACTAATATTCATAAAGTTCATTTTTCCCCTCTTTTCTTGAGTACTATATATCGAAAAGGTTTTGCTTGCAAGTTCTATATAATATCATGAATTCCGTGAATTTTCTTTTCTCTCACTTTCCCAAATGTGTGAATACAAAGACATTCTAGCTAGAAGGTTCCCACTTTGACCTACAATCTTCAAGAAAGTACAATCAGATCTCTACTTGTAGTTGTAGGGTAGATATATACAATTAAGAGACTCACATTCTCGTTTAGGTAAAAGACGTACTATATGTATCTATATATCATGTGTATTAACTTTCTATATACTTTTTTTGTATCCAACTTTCTATATAATTATAAGTGATAAATACAAGATTGTTGAAACAGGTGTCGTAACAACCTTTATCAAGTCTGAACAATTGTAGACCACTAGATCTGCTGGTCTGCAAGCTAACGCCTTACAACTAATTAATACTTTGAAAATGATATATAAGTAGGTTTCTCACAACTAATTAACCCTGGACCTACATAGTCCGTTCATGATTTTTATTTATTTATTATAATCAATATTATTACTCAAAGGCATTGTACTTAGAACACAATAGCTTGTAAATGAAAATGAAGATACTATTCACGAGAAGAATCTATCACTTACTAACCCATCTATAATTATGATTGATGATCCTAATGTACTAATTAAATTACCATTATGTGTTAACTGCAACTCATTACAACGCAGATTCTCTCCAGCCATGAACACAAAGAAAACACATCTCATACATATATTAGCCAGACAAAAAATTGAAGGTACATGTACTTACCAGTTTTCAGGATGAATAACGAGTCGATCAAGAAATGAAGATGCAGACGATGATCTGCTTCCAGTACTTGTACTGCCAGGAGTAGTAGTAAGAGTGGTGGAGTCGCCGGCAGTCGTACAAGCGATAAAACGCCCTAATTTCCACAGCCATTGTTTCTTAGAATCATCATTAATATGCTCCTCCTCATAATCATCATCATCCTCAAACGTCGACCCCTCATCTTCGTACTGATCATGAGCACCTCCTCCTGACGACTTTCTCCTTTCAGCTCCATGCATTTTTTATCTTCCTCAGATCGGCCTCTTTCAATAATAACAAACTTGTGAATAAAGTTAAATGAGAGCCAAGCCAATTTATATTTAATGCCAATGATACTGTTGTTGTTTGATACCAAGTAATAACTTTTTTGTGTGGTGACAGATAGAATCCAGGCACTACTACTTTTTCCCTTCTTTTTATCAGATAAGTAAAAGCTATTTTGGGCCACTCATAAGTGTTTTTCCATATCTAAGAACAATCTTCTAGAGCATCCAATTAATAAAAATTCATCCAATAAAGAGAAAAGAGAAATGCTAATAAGACTCTTTTAAGGTGAGATTTTTTATGAATTTTTTATCACCTTACAGTTTAACATAATTTCTCCGTCAACGTTATAAAGATTGTGTCAAAAACATGAAGTGACGAGAATATGGAGAATCCCACTTTTTATAAAGTCTCCTTAACATTTTTCAAGGGGAAACTTTATATAGCTATGTAAATATTAATTAGGTTACAAATATTTATTGACTAGACGATTGATATTTTAAACTATTCTAATTACATATATAATGATTAAAATTTGAGCTCATATACGCTGCCCTAGCTAATTGACGTCCGCATTACGTAACATATATAAACGAAGAAAAAGAAAAGGGATCCTCTCCAGATCCCTTCCACCTAATCTTCTTCATCAAACAATTCGAGTCCTTAAATTTTGATCTAACGGCTAAAAACATGGGCCCACTTTAAAAGTTATAATAATTTTAGCCGTTGGATCAAATTTTAAGGGCCCAGATTATTTGATGAGTAGGATTAGGTGGAAGGGATTCAGAGAGGATCCCTTTCCGAAGAAAAATATAATAGTAGTCCTATATCAATAGTAAGATGTTAATATTCTTGGTGTTTTATTTTTTATTGTAAGATGCTTCGAAATTAATTAACAAAAGTTGAAGACTGATAGAGAAACATGGAATCTATACCGACCCTTAATTCAAATGGATGGGACACCACCTCATATCGCATTGCACGCGCTCATGCGCGTACAGAATGCATTTTTTGAATTAATGTGTGCTACGTATGACTTACACGTTTTAAATATATTTATATGTGTACATTGACAAAAGGAAAGTCAAATATAAGTAAATGAATAATTTTAAATCATGCTAGAAGAAAACCCTCATAAACCAATTAAAGCAGCTGAATTCACATAATAAAATTGGTCTCTATAGAATTTACAATAAGAATAGAGAAAATAATATTTAATGAACAATTGATTGAATCACATTATTGCTAACCCATTGTGAGACTAAATCCACCTTCTTCACCTTAGTGTAGATAATATCGTTTGTTAAAAAAAAAAATCAATCATTTTACGACTAATTTAATCACATTATTAGCTACGTGCGAAAGACCTTTTTTATAACCGGCATTACACATCTCTTAAGATGTTTTGAACGTGTTTAAAAAATAGAGAAAATAATATTGAATGAACAACTGATTGAATCACATTATTACTAGCCCATTATGAATCTAAGCTCACCCCCCTCCCCCTTAGTGTAGATAATATTGTTTATTAAAAATAAAAATAAAATAACAATCATTTAACAATTAATTTAATCACATTATTGATAGCCCTTTGTGAGGCTAAGCCCATCCCCCCTCCCCCTTAGTATATATAATATCGTTTGTTAAAAAAAATCACTTGAGAACTAATTTAATCACTTTACTATCCGCGAAAGACCTTTTTTTATAATTGGCATTACACGTCTCTTAAGATGTTTTGAACGTGTTTAAAAATAGAGAAATTGAATCATATTATTGCTAACCTATTGTGAGGCACTAATTAAAAAGATAATAATAATAATAATTAAAAATATTGTTAAAATAACGAAAATACCCCTGCCTTATTTGATGCATTATTTTGGGTTTGTCTTAGGGGCATTTTTGCCCAAATATTTTTGTTGAAGCTTGGTGACACCAAAATCATTATTCACTTTTCCATTGGCTTTATATAGACTAGCATTCATGCACACGTGTGACTTTTCCATTGGCTTTATATAGACTAGCCTTCATGCACGCGCTCACGCGCGTACAGAAGGCATGTTTTGAATCACAACATGCTACAGCGACTTACACGTTTTAAATGTATTTAGCGTAAATTGACAAAAGGAAAGTCAAATATTTGAATTAAATGAATATCTTAGATCATGCTAAAAGAAAGCTCTCATAAACCAATTAAAACAGCTGAATTCACGTTAATAAAATCGGTCTCTATAGAATTTAAATTAAGAATAGATAAAATAGTATTTAATAAACAATTGATTGAATCACATTATTGCTAGCCTATTGTGAGACTAAGCCCAACATCTTCCCCCTTAGTACAAATAATATCGTTTGTTAAAAAAAAATTAAAAAAAAATTGTTATTCGCACTCCAAAAATCTTATTTGGCACTCCAAACTTTCTATGATTAGAAAGAAAAATACACTTGTAAGGAGTGTAGAATAAGATTTTTGGAGTGCTAATAACAGTTCCTAAAAAAAATCATTTAACAACTAATTTAATCACATTATTATCTGCGTACGAAAGACCTTTTTTATAACCGGCATTACACGTGTCTTAAGATGTTTTGAACGTGTTTAAAAATAGAGAAAATAATATTTAATAAACAACTGATTCAATCACATTATTGCTAGCCCATTGTGAGGCTAGACCCACCCCTCCCCCTTAGCGTAGATAATATCGTTTCTTAAAATAAAATAAAAAATAATAATCATTTGACAACTAATTTAATCATATTATTATCCGTGTGCGAAAGACTTTTTTTACTGGCATTACATACCTCCTAAGATGTTTGAACATGTTTAAAAAAATAAAGAAATTGAATCACATTATTGCTAGCCTATTGTGAGGCACTAATTTAAAAATATATATATATATATATATATATAAATTTTAAAAAAAAATTATTAAAAATATATTGTTAAAATGATGAAAATGCCCCTGCTTTATTTGATGCATTATTTTGGGATGTCTTTAAAGATTTTGTCTTGAGGGCATTTTTGTCCAAATATTTTTGTTGAAGCTTGGTGACACTAAAATCACTATTCACTTTCCATTGGATTTATATATTGAAGATAAAGCAAGGGAAATATATAGTCATCAGGAGATAATACGTTACCATCTGTACGTTTATATACAGAGTTGTAACAATCATGAGCTTAATTAATTACCAAACCCAGCTAATCCTGCTAAACACAGATTTTATTAGCAAGATTCTAATTAACCCTCTCTTCTAAAAACTGCACGCACTTAGTTACAGGTATTCAGTTCTCAAATTCTTGGTGAACCCAGCACACATGATATGTGACAGCCCGTCCCATAAATATTACAACGTACGTGTGAAAAGACAAAATTGCCCCTAGTTCGATTTCTGTACGTTTATTGGTTGTTTTTTAGTTTGGTTGGCATGTTGTAGGCCACACACACTTTCCCACACACCACAACCTTTCCTCTTGTTTCCTGCACCCTGTCCCGAGCCCCATTCCTTCCCATTTCCTTTGAAACGTACGGACATACCCACAAACCCTACCAACCTCCACAGATCGAAGAAACCAAGGCCATATTCATGTTCGTGAAGCTTGTAGGAGTCCAACCATACCTTTTTCAGGTGAGAATACCCCCGTTTTCACGTTGAACTCACGATGCCCAATTTTGATATTGTTCATGCTCACGTGATTTCTCACGTTTTAGGGAATTTCAAGCTTGTAGGTAGCTTGGTGAGGTCCCTAGGAGGCTTGGGGTGGTTCGTTTGAAGGTTTTGGACGTCGGGATCACTAGGTTCGAAGTTGGCCGGAGTTGGGTTGATTTTGCAGGTGAGATTTTGTGGATTTTAGCCCTTGAAAGTAGTATGATTGTGTTCCTCTCGTTGTAAGCTTCATTTTGGTACCAATTTTGTGAAATTTGGTTGAAAAACAAAGAAGATATCGAAGTTTGAAATTTTCCCGATTTTCCGGCACCGGCGACGGCGCCAGAGGCTCGCCGGAGAAAACGACAGAATATTCCGTCAAGTCTGACGGAATATTCCTGACGCTGTTGACGGAAACTGTTAGGGATAACAGAATATTCCCTTACGGCGTCAGTTGATGCCGTCAGCGTGCCAGGCACGTGCCTGCGCGTGGGGGCGCGTGCGGCGGTGAAAAATTATTTTAAAAATATGGGGATGTTCCTGAGGTTGAGTAGATCACGTTGGTGTATTCATACACCCCATTTGAGCATTGTATGAGAAGTTATTTCAAAAGGTTGGTTATGTGCTTTAAAATTAACGTTTTCGTAGTTGTTTCGCATATAGGTGATACCTATCCCGAGGACGAGCGTGGTCACTCGAGGCAGGGGGCTACGACCCTTCCACATACCAGTGAGTGGGCTTTTGGTTTTCCGTATATACCTATATACTTATATTTTCCCAGAAATTGATTTGAATTGTCATTTGCCATATGTCATGCATTAGATTATCGTTATTTATGCATCATTAGTTGCATTATTAGTTGTATATATATACATATGCATATTGGGTGATGTGGACGCACAGGTAAGTGCCAGGTAAGTGTTATTCATGTTTACATTCAGTGGCGATTTGAGATGCTTAGAGAGCTCATAACCTGCACCCCCAGTGTTAGTGCTCCCGCCCAGAGTAGGGCACAGTCCTTCACGTGATGTTCACCTCCCGCACCACACGCTCAGCTTGGATCCAAGTTTGGTGCACAGTCCTGTCGTACAGACCACATTAGGTGGTTCCGACTCGTAGGTGACCCACGATTATTCGCACAGCCTTCACGTGATCGTAGCACTAGAGCGTTTATATGTATTACACCCAGGCCTGTCGTACAGACCACTTTAGGTGGTTCCGACTCGTGGGCAGGTTTAGTTATTGAGATTGAGATTTAAGCTCTAGATTCAGCCGTACAGGTCACGTTAGGTGACTCCGGCTGCCAGACTATATGATATTGATATGATTTTCACCTGAGCACTTGCATTTCATGGTGAGATTTGGCATGGCATATCCTGGAGCATGATTGGTATATATATATATATATATATATATATATATATATATATATATGTCTATTTTTCTGGGAAGTATACAGGTTTTACGGTGAGGGGTTAGAAGTTATTTATTAAATGGTTTTCGAAAAGCTTTGTTTTTGCCCACTCACGCTTTTGTTTTGCGCCCCTCCAGGTTCTAGTTGACTAGCAGGTTTGGTGGTTTCCCAGAGGACTTTTCCGGCATTTCTGACAGACGATCACTAGCGTAGGGCCACCTTCGGGTGTACTGTTGTCGCATCATTTTCTTTTGGACTGCTTAGGCTTTATGCTCTGAACTTGTGTCTCACTTACGCTAGCACTTGTTTCTCTTACCTTATGTATGCTAGTTTTTATTCATTCGTAATATTTACATTACTATTTTATTAGCTTCTGCACTGTGCACATGGCTACGTCTCTTCCATGTGACGGCCAGCATGCTCTGATCTCAATCGAGGTGTGTCATGATAACACTACTACAAAATTGGCTTATTGTGTCGATTAGTGGTGGCAGTTTTATATTGTTACTGTCGGATAAAATGTTTTCCTACAACATGTTTAAAAAGTGTCAGAAAATAAAGTATTATTGTCAGTTATATCCGACAAGAATAATGAAGTGGGCCCTTAACTACATTAGATACATTTTTTAAATAATTTTAACCAATTTTTACGGATATATCAGACATGAGTAAGTAATGTGTCAAATCTGTCAATTATTTTCGAATTTTTATACTAAATCTAGCGGTTATAACCGACACAAATCTTTTCAAATTTTTTATACTAATTATGGCGGTTATATCCTATACAAATTGTGTCAAAATATTATATTATTTTCATTTTTTTTTAAACCATTACTTTTGATTAAACTTTCTTAAAAAATGTTATATTATATTAAACAAATAGTGATTTTATTGTTTATAACCGTTAAAATTTTGGGTCCCGTTACCTAATCTCTAAATGTTTTTTTTTTTCTTTTTGCGATTTTTTACTCATGCTATCTATTTGACGGTTGGATCATTGAAACTAGTTTTGTAGAATACATATCCTATCAAATTGATAGATTTAACAAACACATAAGAGTTAATGTTATACTTCCATTAAGTATAAAATAATACTAGTGTAAATCTTTTAAATTGAAGATCGAATTCATTCATTGCATTCTTATAGGGTCGAGGAGTGTAGCTGTAAAAAAATCATCAAAATCGGAGCTAAAATAACCGTTAAATTGTGATTTTTTGTTTATAACCATCGAAAACTTTTGTTTTGTTACCTAATATCTGAATATTTGTTTTTTGCAATTTTTTATGTATGCGATCTCGGAGTGTGTGCAAACAAGTTTGACGGTTGGATTGTTGAAAATCATTTCGTAGAATGCGTATCGAATCAAAATGGTAGATTAAACAAACACTTAGAATTAATGTTATACTTCCCCATCAAGTATTAAATAAGATTTTGTGGTATCCACTAGTGTAAATATTTTAAATTGAAGATCGAATTCATTCAATGCATTCTTATAGGGTCGAGGAGTGTAGCTATAAAAAATCATCAAAATCAAAGCTAAAATAACCGTTAAATTGTGATTTTTCATTTATAACCATCGAAAACTTTTATTCTGTTACCTAATCTCTGAAAGTTTTTTTTTTGTGATTTTTTACGTATGCGATCTCGGAGTGTGTACAAACAAGTTTGACGGTTAGATCATTAAAAAAAGTTTTGTAGAATGTGTATCGCGTCAAAACGGTAGATTAAATAAACACTTCAGAGTTAATGTTATACTTCCATTAAGTATAAAATAAGATTTTGTGGTATCCACTAGTGTAAATATTTTAAATTGAAGATCAAATTCGTTTATTGCATTCTTATAGGGTCGAGGAGTGTAGCTGTAAAAATCATCAAAACCGGAGCTAAAATAATCGTTAAATTGTGATTTTTCGTTTATAACCGTCGAAAACTTTTGTTCCGTTACCTAATCTCTGAATTTTATTTTTTTACGATTTTTTATGTAGGCGATATTGTAGTATCTTCAAACAAGTTTGACGATTAGATCTTTGAAACTAATTTCGTAGAATGCATATATCCATTAAATTTGCCTAAATTTTGAAGTGGGAAAAGTAATTTGTGCTAAATTTTTATTTATGTTTTTCAAGTATTGATTAGACAATATTTAGTTTGTGTGATGACATTTTCATTGTACAATTATCTTTTTGTTTCTTTATCGCATATTTTACATAGGTTATTATCTATTAAACCAAACAATTATTTATTTAATTTTTAAAAATGTATTCTAAATACATATTATTTATTTATTTATTAAACCAAACAATCATTATTTTATTTTTTTAAATTGTAACAAAATATTGGGGGGATTTTTGCCGCCATTTTTTTCTATCGATTATAACCGACAGTAATGAAAATTTTATGTCGGTTTATATTTAAAAAATGTTTCTATCGGTTTTAACCGACAATAATGAAAATTTTCCAAAATAAAATGTAACATCTCACATCGACCAACGGAGAGGGGGTGACGTGCCTTATATGTACATGCCCACCTCCTATAACATAAGGCCTTTTGTGAACTCACTGGCTTCGGATTCCATCAGAACTCCGAAGTTAAGCAAGTTTGGGCAAGGGCATTCCTAGGATGGGTGATCTACTGGGAAGTTCTCGTGAGTTCTCAGAAACAAAACCGTGGGGGAATGGTAAGCCCAAAGCGGACAATATCGTGCTACGATGAAGCTGGACTGGGATGTGACATAATTTACTCATTGTCTTCGGATTCCATCGGAACTCTGAAGTTAAGAGAGTTTGGGCGAAGGCATTCTTAAGATGGGTGACCTACTAGGAAGTTATCGTGAGTTCCTAGAAAGCCTCATGCTATAGGAGGTGGGTAGACACATATAAGGCACATCACCCCCTCTTCGTTGGTCGATGTGGGATGTCACAATCCACCCCCCTTAGGAGCCCGACGTCATCGTCGGCACACTCACATCGAACGGCAAAGTGGCTCTGATACCAAATTTTGTCATATCCCAGTCCAGCTCCGCCGTAGCATGATATTGTCCGTTTTGGGCTTACCATTCCTTCACGGTTTTGTTTATAGGAACTCACGAGAACTTCCCAGCAAATCACCCATCCTAGGAATGCCTTCGCCCAAACTCGCTTAACTTCGGAGTTCCGATGGAATCCGAAGTCAGTCAGTTTCCAAAATGCCTCGTGCTATAGGAGGTGGGCATGTACATATAAGACACATCACCCCTCTTCGTTGGTTGATGTGGGATCTTAGATAAAACCCCTCCATCTCATCCTTGCACCGGTGCTTTCTCCCTTCCCCTTTCCTTCCCTTTTTCCTCCTCCCCTCATTTCGTGCTCCTTCTCTTCTCCCCTTCTCCTCCTTGCTTCAATCACCATGGATGAACAATTCGAGGAGCAACATTCTAAAACCAATACATTTTAAATTATTTGTATCACGTTCAGTTTGTGTTTTAAATTTTGATTATGTTATTAAATCGAGTTTGTATTTTGAATCTTGACTTGAGATACCTTAGCAAATATTATGCATAAATTGAAAATTGGTCTTTGTTTAGAGCTTTTATGTAGGTTTTGTTTTTGTAAATACGCATCACCAATGTTTTTTTGTTATTAACAAGGAGCAATGCCTCAACGGAGAACTCGGAGCTGTGGAATCCCAGATTGTATATTTTTTCTCTGACAAAGGATTGGTGCTTGATTAAGGAAGATGAAAATGAAGTCGAATGTAGGTATATTTTTTATTTTTTTTTACAAATTGTATAATTAGTAAAAGATTATAAACATAATTAACGAACTTATATATATATATATATATATATATATATGTATGTATGTATTTTTATTTTTAGTATTATTTATACAATTATTAGTTTTGTTTATGTTTATTTAAATTGTCCTTTTTATATATTTTTTTATTATTAATATATTTGCTATCAGTTTTATTAGACAGAGAATGCTCTTATTTATTCATTATTAAAAAATTATCTGTCAGTTATATCCGACACAAGTTTTGTCGGTTTTAGAGTATTTTCTGTCGGTTTTATCCAACAGAGAATGCTCTTATTTATTCATTATTAATATATTCTCTATCAGTTATATCCGACACAAATTATGTCGAATTTAGAGTATTTTATGTCGAAAAATTTATTTCCTGACACTGGCAATTCTGTCGCTTATTATATCTGCCACTGCATCCATTTTCTATCGGATTTTGCTTAATATCCAACAGTAATATACGTTTCTTGTCGGTTATTATAGCGACACTAATAAATGGTTTTGTAGTAATTACTATTCTTTTCTTTTAAAGGGAATGGCTACACTTTTTCAACAAAATTGGATAATTAACTTTAATTCAGTTTTAGTTAAAGATAATCGGAACTTAATCAAGATCATATTATTGACCATTTTATAACCAAGACGAAAAGCGTACAACTTTCCTTCAATCTATCTTTTAAGAGAGAAATTGACCGCTTGATTAAAGCAACTCTAACACCGGATAGGAGAATAGAGTCGAGCGTGACAAAATGCGTAGCGTCACATAATTTTATAACAACTACCATAGGAATGATGTTATCCGGATGCATCTAGACAAGTATATCTCCCCTTTTAGAGGTTCTATTGAGCAAGTTACAAGAGAAATACATGTTTGGTCCCAAACTCTCAATACCGATATAAGTTTTAGGATTTTGATTATTTGTTTGTGATGTCCGAGTTTGGCTGGGCTCCTAACACTCTCAAGTCTTTGGACTTCATGAATGAAAACATTGTAGAGTATTTTATCTCTAATTTCTGCTGGCCCAAAGCTTGGTGGTTCAAAAATTTCAATCAATTTATTTTAGTTTAAATCCCTAGAATGTCTAACGATAAAAAAAAGGTCCCTAAAAATTGCAAGAGTGTGGGTAACCAAAGGGTGGGCACGATTCGGTACAGCCTGATTTCACCCTCAAATCAGAATCGGAATTCAAAAATATCAACGGTTCGGTTCAGTGTGGTTCCGTTTAAAATTATTGAAAAAAATCGTACGTTTCGGTTTATGACGGTTCTGGTTTGGTTCATGCCGGTTCACAGTTCCAAATAATAAATCATTTGAATCTTGGCAATATATATTTAGAGCACATAAAAAAGTCAAAGCAATTTTATGGTAAAGGATAGTAATTGGATTACACAACGAAGAACATGCATGACCAATCATAAAGAATGATGAACTACAATAGAAGATTTAAAATTTTATGGCACCAAAACCTTACAAAGTTAATGAATATTATTCATATCAACAATTCACAAAACACAGACACATAACTAACAAATTTAGCTTACCAAACTCATTATGGTTATTAACTTAACAATTTAGAAACGAAAAACGCACTCTTATTAAGAAACATAATCAAACGGTTGAAAATCCGAATTTTCAAAACCCAATTAATTAATTTTATTCACGTTTGGTTTGGTTCTAAGGGTTCCGCCAACATGAAAATCAAAACCAAAACTGGAACTGGTTCGGTCCGATTCTTAAACCTATATTAACTTTTTTTGTCAACATAATTTTTTACAATTTACTTTATTGCAGTTTGATTCGATTTTATGATTCCACAATTTTTATGCCCCCTTAGCCAATTAGCCCAGTTCAAAAGAACAAAATTACAAGAGCCAATTAGCCCAGTTCAAAAGAACAAAATTACAAGAAAGACGAATCCTATGGGAGAGCATCAAAGCACTATTCCGTGCTTAACATGCTTAATTAAAACAAAAGAAAATCAACCTCATTACTAATAATTTTTTCTTAAATTTAGCTCGTTCATGCTCATACATGTATGTGTAGTAAATGGCAGTTAAAAAAGTCAATGAAATTCTCTCAAAATTAGAATTTTCAAATGCTCTCTATCACCTCATGTATTTTTGAACAATATTTTATAATTTTAACCTACTTTAAAAATATTATCTACTTCCCTACAAATAACTTTTAATTTCTATACGTCACGTTTTTTGTTTGATCGATTCATTTTATACTACAAGTTCCACAGATTTGAAACTTCTCTTTGGAGATATCTGTATACATATTAAATAAAGTTAAGCCACTCTTTTGAAAATTCTTATTTCTGCCTTGCTCACTCACCGGATTATTCTCATATACAAAATTCATCGATTAAACAAGTTTTCATATTTGATAATAAATAAATGAACTTGAAAAAAATGGAAAAGACGACAATTATAGGTTTCAACGTGGACTTGATTGGCATAATTAAGCAGCCCCAATGTAGGACGACACTCACAGTCATGCATGGTAATCAAAACACAATTTGGTACAGACGTTGATTAAGGAAGCAGTGAGCGAAGCAAGCTCACAGTACGTGACAAACAAAACCCTAGGCCCCCATCATCTTATTCAGGCACTGATGTTACGTGCAACTTGCTGCTTAGGCCATCTACAGTGAGCTATTAATATATTAAATTTATACAAGAATTACATTATAGTAAGAAAAAAAATTTGAGTGCTATATCAATATATTGAATTCATAAATTCAATGTATTAAGCTCAAGAATGCGAACATCAATGTAACTGTAGCGTTATAAGTATCAAATTCAAATTATCTTATTTTTTATATATAGTTATCACAATCATTCAAAAGTATTGTGAAAACATTAGAGTTATTTATTTCTTAATTATTATTATTATGGATGAAGTTGCTTTCGTGCACTTAATGTTGACGTCACAAAGTTATAAGATAATAGCCAAATTGGCATCATTTAAAAAAGAACAGCCCTCCTTGTCGCCAATCACATCTGCAATTCATTTTTGTCGGCCCCATGTTCTCCATTTCTCAAAATTCAGCTAGAATCTTATGATCGGTCATTAATCATTTTTAACGGTATTATTTATACTAAGAGGGTGGTGATAATATAGTTTAAATTTTCTTTTATTAATCTGTATGCATCAAAATTTCTATGAAATAAATGTTCACCAACGTATTAAAATTTCGCTATGCTAGGGCATACGTGGCATGCGTCATGAGTTTCATAAAATTCGCTACATATAAGGGGTGTGTGAGGATGTCAAGGTAAAAGAGTCCAGTGGCGGATCCATAAAATATTATTATGGGGTTAGTAAGAATAGCACACGCAGTTGCAAATTTTTTTAACAGATATAGCATGCATATCGTCATTTCATCGAGTCTTGGTAGGCCTGAAGTCATTTGCAAATGCATAATGCACAACTGTTAATGCCTCATTTACGTGGGTAACTAACATGTTCCAAGGCTACTCTTATATGAATGCTTAACAAAGGAACACACTTATCTTGAACACACTAACAAATTGATTGATATCATTGCATCCCATTAGTATATTTGTCCAAGAATGATGATGTTTTGTTCATTCTCTGAGATTACCATTTCATTTACCTTGCATTTTTTGATAGTTTTTTACTTGGTTTTTTTTTTCTTTTTTTTTCCAACAATTGTAATCACAACCAACAAACAAGCGACATGTAAATTATATTAGTACTAGACTGTAGCATCTCTCTAACGCATTTTATCAGGAGTTGGAGGGCATATATGAAGGACAACTCCAACCTTCAAAAGGGCAACACCCAAGTCATCTATGGAGATTCATCGGAGTACGGAGGGTCAGCTGACTCCCCTTGCTCCTAAGTCGGTCCGCCCCTAAAAGAGTCCCACAATGGTGAATAGAGAAACTTTGCAAGGGCGCTACTCCCCATATAGCCAATTGATTTTAGAATAATGCTAGGGAGATCAAATTATTTTTAAGTCAAATTTGCAAATCAAATGATGTGTCACTACTGAAAAATAAACATGTTAATCAACATTAAGTAATAATCCAATAATCAATGTCCAAATCATTTGATTTACAAAAAAAAAAAAATTTAAATTTGGTCCCTAATATTACCCTTTTTCTTAATTTTACGGTTAAACTTCAATTTTCTTCGAACACAAAAGAGTTAAAAAGTAAGAACATAAATATCGTATCATCAAAATGTGCTGCTTTGTATAATTACATGTAGCAGATGGAATAAGGACACCGCTTAAGACAAGGGACACAAGGGCCACCTCATCAGTTAATTTGAACTTTAAAACCAAGTTCAATGTATACCAATCGCACTCCAACCCAATATGCCCTCTTTCGGCAACTTGATGGGCCAACTTCCTAAATCCTAACCACAGAAAACAACGTAAACTGGCAGTGTTTGTTTAATCTAAACAATCTTAATTAAACCACGTTCCTAATTTTACTAACCATAAAAACAAAAAACGAAACCAACAAAAAAAACCAATTTAATTGATTGTTATGCGACTCAATCGTTACAAAAGGGTAGTGTGATCCGTTAATAATTTATTCAAACATATTGGAATCTTGAAGTCATAGATGACTTCTCAACACCCAACGTACCTAATTAAAAAACGTCCAATAAAGCACATGGTGATTTGGAGATGTACATGATGAATGGTATTCAAACATATATAATCTTCAAATCTACTCAAACCTTGTTTTGTTTTTTTCTTTGGGGCGGTTGCTAGATTGCTCTAACGTACCGCCATTGACATGGCTCTAATTCTCTATACAATAAGTGTCTCACTCTTTAAGAACGAGATACGGAAGTTAGGTTAATTATTTTCTTGGTTACCCTAATTATTGTTTAAACATGATTTTTTTTTTTAACAAATGACATTATCTACATTAAGAGAGTGAGAAAGTGGGCTAAACCTTACAATGAGATAACAATAATGTGGTTTAAATTCGTCATTTGGTGAGAATCAAGCCTAAGATTTCTCACTTACAAGTGAAGATGAATACCGCCAAACTGTAGTACGAAGTAGCTAAACGTGATATTTTTAAATGGGTGTCATGGGTTCCGTGTTTGAAACTCACTCATCTCCTAAATTATTGTTATAGTTTCGAATTATCTCAATGTCCTTAATAATAATAATAAATTTTTTTTTTAATATTAATCTTCACTTATAGGTGGAAGATTTTATGTTCAACATTCTTGGATGGTGAGTTCGAAACTTAATTATTATGACATACTCATTGTGACTTAATCCAAACGATTTATCTCTACATATAAATATGTTGTATAAAAAGCTATTGATTTACATATCCTCTAAACGTGGAATGAAACCTTGGGTTAATTTCCCCCTTTCCATTGATAGGAAACAAGACATTTCTAAAAATAATGAGAATTATTGCAAAGTGATGGAGTAGCTAGCTAGAAGGTGAGCCAAAGGCCACTTGCAATGGTGAGCATTGATTAGTGGTTGGCTGCTTTGGCTTTACATTATCTTCAGATTCATCTGAATATTTCCTAAAATTTTAATTTGATTACTTTTAAAATGATGAGGTGGCATGCTAGCTATCAACTTGCCTTTTAATCACATGTGCATATATCATCTCAACAACAAGTAGCACTAAAAAATTGGACACCCAATTGGACCCCACATCCTCTCTATCCTTCCACCTTCGTACTACTTACTCCCTCCACCCTCTCCCTCCGGCTGCATGGCCCGCACGTGCTTTTTCACTCCCACTTACATTAAAAAATGAAGCCCTTTATATATAAAGGGCAACGGGTCCCTTCATTTCATTTCCATTTCGATACAACTCTCCACTCCGCACTCCACCAACACAACCACCGCAAATCCAAATGGCTCTCATCCGCGAACGCCGCCAGCTCAACCTCCACCTCCCCTTGCCCGACCTCTCTGAGCGCCGCCCTCGTTTCTCTCTTCCCCTCCCTCCCACCGCTCCCACCACCGCCGTCACCACCAACACCTCCTGCTCCGCTATCTCAGCCGCAGACCTCGAGAGACTCGAAGTCCTCGGCCACGGAAACGGCGGTACCGTCTACAAGGTCCGCCACAAGCGGACTTCAGCCATTTACGCTTACAAACTCGTCCAAGGTGACTCCGACCCCACCGTCCGCCGTCAGCTCTTCCGCGAGATGGAAATCCTCCGCCGCACAGACTCTCCGTACGTCGTCCACTGCCACACAATCTTCGAGCAGCCCTCCGGCGACATCGGGATTCTCATGGAGTACATGGACTATGGCACCCTCGAGACCTTGCTTAAATCCAACGGCACCTTCTCCGAACCAAAACTTGCCCACGTGGCGCGGCAAGTTCTTAACGGCCTCAACTACCTCCACACCCACAAAATCATCCACCGCGACATCAAACCAACAAATCTTCTAGTAAACAGAAACATGGAAGTAAAAATCGCCGACTTCGGCGTGAGCAAGATCATGTGCCGAACGTTGGACGCCTGCAACTCATACGTCGGAACTTGCGCTTACATGAGCCCGGAAAGATTCGACCCGGATACCTACGGCGGCAATTACAACGGCTACGCCAGTGACATATGGAGTTTGGGGCTGACCCTGATGGAGCTCTACATGGGTCACTTCCCGTTCTTGCCTCCGGGTCAGAGACCCGACTGGGCCACCCTCATGTGTGCCATATGTTTTGGAGAGCCCCCCACCTTGCCGGAGGGGGTGTCCGAGGAGTTTCGGAGCTTCATGGAGTGTTGCTTGCAGAAGGAGTCTGGCAAGAGGTGGTCCGCCGGTCAGCTTCTGACCCACCCCTTCGTCTGTAAAGATAGGTGAGGATGTGAATTCAAGAATCCGTCGCCGGGAAGTTTATAAATCTTCCAAGGGCTACAAGGACGAGTCGGGCAATTAACTTGGTTTATTCTCTTGCTCATCAAATCTTCCCGTGTCGAATATCCGTGCGAGTGGATCCGGCAGTAATTAGGAGTCGGGTCGCCGGGTTTGGCATAAGCCTTTTCGGACACTAGTTACTGTAGGTTTTATGAGCTTTTGTATATACTGGCCGGATTCGGATACTTTGTGGATTATGATGTTAATTAAATTATGATTAAGAGAATCATCATATCAAATTTCCTTTGATTCTATTTCATTGTGGCTCTTAAACATCACGAGATTAATTAAACTTTCCGAGTGACTAAAAGTCAGAATTCAACACTTGAAGTTGACATCGAGGGAACGAACTAGGAAGTGTAAGAAAGGACCACGACGATTAATAATCTCTCTAACTATGAATAGTTTGATGTATCAGTCAATTAAGTAGAGGCTGTACGTAACTGATCAACCCTACTTCCTAGCTGGTGTACAAAGACTAGTCAATTTTTAGGAGGAAAATCAATACTTTCTATGGGTGAATTAGCTTTGTACATAATAGAAATCATTTTTAGGCTTCTTAGTTAAAATGGTCTTTAAAATTGGCATAACTTTTCATTTTGATTCTTAACAATAAAAATCTATCAAAGTGGTTTCTGAGTTTGTCTACTGTAAATCATTTGATCCTTCAGTGAAAAGTCTATCAATATCCTCGTTAAGTGGAGGGCTTGATTTGACAAAAATATCCTTAATAAGTGGTCACGTGTTCGTTCATGTGACAATTTAACGTGGATATTGACATATTTTTCACGAAAGTACCAAAATGATTTATAGTGGACATACTCAAGACCAATTATATCGATTTTCATTGTCAATGACCAAAGTAAGACCTTATGTTAATCTCATAGACTAGCTAAAAAGTCATCCTCTACTTTCTATGTACATTGAAACTATGTTGAGTTTCGACTTTTTGTGTGCTTAGCATAATATTAAAAATCCAAAGACTTAGACATTAGGGTTACATACTAATCGGGTGACATACTAAGTACTAAAATTATGTCGATTTTCGAATTTTTTGTGCGTTTACAAATATATAGTTACCGTCATGAATTAGATTTATGATAGGGTGAGAGTTAACAATAGCATTTGATCAATTTAGTTTCAATTTCCTCAGGGAAGACGCGCCGCCGGGGGGGGGGGGGTGGTGTGGGGGGCGGGGTGGGAATGTTTTAATTTCCAGTAAATAACAAAACTATAGCTTGGATATTCCTTTTTGTCCAATTAACCAAGATCAAGTCTTCTCCTAAAACAAAGATTATGATCAGATAGCTAGGCTAAACCTTGCAAGAAGTAAAGAAATCATGATTAGAAGAAAAATGATGCAGTGACTCCACTTATTCACAAATCCATGTCCAACGTGCATAATTAATTATTGTTTTGTTTAAATTATAAAACGGTACAATCATCGTAGAATTATATTTTTGGTTATCCAATCTTCACGAATATCTTCTAAAGTTGGTTTCTTGCTAGCCTCCACTGGCAAGTGACAAATTTTCAAGTGTTGCAATAAATAAAAATAGGAATGTCCCATTCATGAGCCAAGCAGATATGTCATCATATGTAAAGATTCGAAGCAATTTGCTTCGTTTTTGTTGAAACAATCCTGTCCATTTAAGTCTTTTTGGGTGGAATTACAGTGCATATAAAGGAAGCTCTTGTTAGAGAGTTTTCTGATTAGTGCAACGTTTTTATATCAAGCAAGATAAATGCAATTAATCTTATAGTTTCGTGAAAGCGATTTTACAGATAAGTGATGACGTAGTCTTGATGATCTATACAAGTTTTTCTCTCGGAGTCATATATGATTGGCTGCCAAGTCTGGTGATAACAAATTTGGTGCAAACGAAGGCTATCATGACACGAAAGTTGGGTGCTTCTTGACAGCTTCGATCGATCCTGAATAATATAGAACATGATGAGTCAGCAAATAGTTCCTCCATGAGAGAGTTCAGGAAAAGGTAAATAAATATGTCAATATCAAAGCTTGGCCAATTATGTCATGCATGAATCACAACGCTTCATGTCTCGCGACTCAATCCCACCCTACCAGCCAACTTGATTATCCTCGAGAGGTCGTCGATGTCAATCATGCAGCTCTTCAATTGTCACCATCCAAATAGTTAAGTAGGTTTTTGATAAATTGTTAGGCACGTTTTATTTTCAAATATTTCCATTGAAACACGTTTCCTTGTGAACAAGTAAGAACCGTTTGCAAATCAGACTACTGTTGGCTCAATTTTTACATTATCGTCACTTACCATAAATGGAAAAAAAAAAGAAGAAGAAATCAGAGTATTTAGAAATAGAAAAATGAAGGAAAATCGGATTAACTAGCCATAATATACTTAGTTAATTTGATTCTACTACCTATTCTAATAAACATAGAAAACTTAAGAGTTGAAATGATTCTACTACCTATTAAAAGGAAAACTAATGAAAATGGCTTGAAAACTTTGAGTTTTAATGATAAGAACAAAATAAAGAATAAAGTGAATAGTACCAAAATTCATTTTTTAGTGTAAAAATGTGGTTTTTCGTTAAAATGAACAGTATCGCGAGCTTTTCGTTAAAACTCCCATTAAGAAAACCCTCTTTGTCAACCAAAAGAGGTTAAAAAGAGTATTTAGACTTTTATCACAACAAAAAAAAAAATTATAGGTAGTAATTAATGTAATTTCACAAAACCAAATTTTGCTGTTTTGTACTTAAACTTCACATACAGGTGATTTTAGCATATATCTAATATTAAAATATAAAACACAAAAACCTCTCTTCCACTCCTTCGTTCTCTCTCTCCCTCACTCCTTCCCATTTAAAAAATAAAAATAAAACAATGTTCACACACACAACGTGTGTAGCCATATTCACATACACAATGTGTGTAGCCATTTCCTAGTTACAATTAATTAATATGTGTAGCCATATGCTAATAGTCCATAAAATTCGAATGTCGGCCGTCTAGACTACATATTCATCAACACAGTTTTTTTTATTCTAGCTTTAAATTGAATAAATCAGGAAAAATTAAAGGACAAATTAAGCAAAGAAGTGCCTAGAATCAAAAGAAAATTAATGAAAATAACTTTAAAACTTTACATTTTAACAAAAAAACTATCTAATAACTTTATTTAATAATAAAGATAAAAAAAACATAAAATATAAACATGTGTGCGCTGTGTGCACGTCCCCACCCCAACCTCCCCCTCCGCCCCCCCCCCCCCCTCTTTTCACCCTCCAAATATAACTAAATAAAAAAAAGTACATGAAAATACACATGCATATTATATTATGCATGAATTAGCTAACTGTAACAATGATAACACCCATATTTAGGCCTTTGACAAAGCAAGATAACAAAAACACACATCTGGTATTATAATCTCATAAGGTGTATTTTCATGTATATAATAAATAATATATATATATATAAGTTATATGTGTAGATTTCACTCGTACCTACTTAAGACAAAAGAAATAATATACATATATAGACAGTGTAGTATCGTTAAATTTCATAAACAATGTAATAAGTTTCATAAACAGTAAGTGTGAGGACGCGCAGATCCCGTGCGTTAGTTTTTCTTTTCTTTTTTTAAAGAATATTAAAATTATGTCTTTTTCATTAAAATTTAAGTTATTTTGTCATTTTTATTAAAATTTAGGAGTTTTTCATTAAAATTTAAGTCTTTTTCATTAATTAAAGTTATAGCATAGTTTTTTGTTAAAATAAACTTAGTCCAAACTATTTCAAAAGTTCCCTATTGGCAATAAAATTAGGTCAGAGAATTGAACCAGCTAGCCAACACAAGTTTCGTTGATTGAAACTTTGATGATAATAGTAATAACATGATGTCAGTATCTCCTGCAAAAGTGACACAGAAAATGAACTAACAGAGTATACCTGCTATGCGTAGCCTATTGTAGAAGACGTGGTATTTGGATCTTCACAGAACACCTAAGAAGCATATGGGGGTAGCAATGCCAGCATCACAAAAAATAAAGCATATAGCAGATCTAACTACACTAACCCAAACCATGCCCTCATCCAGTGGTAACTTTTATATCTTCAACCAAGTTTAATTTCATATTTCACTTTTGATTAAGTGTATTTAATCAAGAGTGGTCATAAGAAGACGTTGGGTTGGAAATATCAAAGTTTTAATGTATGCACTTGACAACTATATGGAAAACATGCATCGCATAGCCGTCAAGTGCATTATGAGTGGTCATAAGAAGACGTTCGGTTGAAAATCATTTTGACATCTCATGGGGAGATTGAGTTTTAGGCTATGGAGGGTGTGCAGTGAGATGATTGAGCAGGGTTTTGAGCCCTAAAAATTGTTGCATAAGGATCTCATTTCGCAGACATCGCTACCCCTGGCATAAGCACAAGCTTGGTGATACAACAGCTACCCCTGGCAAGTCATCTTTGTGATGAAATAAACCACCAACTTCCATAACGAACCAAGTTTGGTGTAATTTCTCAAAACAACCATTCAACCCCAAATTTCTTTGTCATTTTGAAACTCACAAACTAACACAGAAAAAATTTATCTTATAATCTTCTTCAGCCATTGATCAAAAAGTTAAAAAGAAAATCAGATTCTGAGTGAACACCGACGTCGACTCATCGGGGTGATACAGTAAACTGCTTTTACGTCGACTCTTTCACGGTATATTTTTCCTAGGTCTATCTAGGAGGAACCCTAACTCTCTCTCGCTAAACAATTAGGGGTTGATTGAGCTTCTAAGGTCAGACCCAACAGCATTACCAGCCTCAGAATTGCTCTTTTCCTTTTGGGTCTATTAACACAACTAATCTATTTCATACAAGCCATACTGAAGGATTAAAATTTTAAACATTACCAAAAACACAAGATTTCAAGTATAATTAGAATGAACACTCGAAACCATTTGAACTATGTTGAGAAAGTCAAGGATAATCATCAAGATACTTGCCAATATTATTAATATATTGTAATTGATTACATTCTTATCTTGTATTATAAGCTGTCAATTAGTAGCTAGTTAGTAGGAATTGATTGTAAACATATGGCTACATATAGTAGTATTGTACAGAGAATTATTTTAAATGAGAATTGGTAAATTACCACTTTCCAAAATTTACATGGTACCAGAGCCCTTCCTGGGTTCTTAGTTCTTTTGTTTTTTTTCTTGGGTTATGGTGGAGGATTCAACGTCTGGCATTGAAAACAAAATCAGCAATGGCCAAACTTGAACCCTCTAGTGATCCTGCTAGTCCTTTCTACGTTCATCATTCCGATCACCCTGGAATGATGCTCGTTTCAACCAAACTTACCGGTGAAAATTATGGCACTTGGTGTCGTTCCATGTCAATTGCACTCAGTGTGAAGAACAAATTAGGGTTTGTTGATGGAAGTGTTGAACAACCATCTGTGAAGACAAAGCCCACAGAATCTGCTCTTTGGCAACGGTGCAACGACATGATCCTTATGTGGATTCTCAATACACTTTCCGGCGACCTGGCCACCAGTGTGGTGTACATGATGACAACCAAAGATGTTTGGGATGATCTTCGAGAACATTTTTGTCAACAAAACGTGTCTCGTCTCTTTGAAATCCAACATGACCTTGCACCTCTTACGCAGAGTCAACAAACTATCAATGTGTATTTCACCAAGCTTAAAGGTTTGTGGGTTGAGATGGATTCCTACCAAACTTTAAAGCCGTGTTCTTGCGAGGCTATCCAATCCAGCAACGAACAAGTGGAGAGAACCAAGGTTTTGTAGATTTTAATGGGGTTGGACGACTCGTATTTTTCGATTTGTGGGCAGATTTTGCTTATTCAACCATTGCTTTCAATTCAATCCATCTATTACATGTTGACACAAGAAGAGAAACAGAGAGGCATGGCTGTTAGGCCTAGCCTCGTTGAACCTGCAGCCATGCTAGTTCAAACAACCCGTGGCAACAGTAGCAACAATGGAAAATGAAGATCATTCGAGAGGAAGCCGTTACATTGCTCGTACTGCGATAAGGATCATCACGTTATTGAAACGTGTTGGAAGCTCCATGGATACCCACCGGGACACCGTCTTTATGGTAAGTCCAGTGGTTCGAGTAGTTCTGGTGGGCGCGACAACAAGCCGAGCGGCAAACTTGCTGTCAACAATGTGGCATCCACTGTTGCACTGTCCATGCCCAACCTTACCACCGAACAATTTCAGCAACTCTTGTCCATGATGAGTCAAAAGATGGGCCTTGATTCCAAGGCAAATATAGCAGGTGGGCCTCCTTCTTTCCAATGGGTTATAGACAGTAGTGCCGCTGACCACATATCTAGTCTTCCATTGACTAATGCAACCTCAAATCCACCTCTACCACCCGTGGCATTACCTAATGGGACTCGGGTTCCCATAAACTCTGTTAGCACCTACAGTTTTGGTTCCAAAATATCTCTTTATAATGTGCTTGGCATAGCTTCATTTTTTATCAACTTAATTTCCGTTAGTCGGATAACTCGATCATTGGGATGCTCAATAACCTTTTATCCTGATTTTTGTATTTTACAGGACCTGGAGACCAGGACGATGATTGGTTGGGGGCGACAACATAATGGGCTTTATTATTTGGTGGACTCCAAAGGGCGGACATCATCGACAACTACCTCATCTCCCAAGGTTTTTTCCGTCACGTGGCACTGACGACTTGGTCACCCTTCACCCTTGAGACTCCAACTGTTAGCTAAACATTTTCCTGAAATTTCCCATTCTGAAAATAAACCTTGTGACATCTGCCCTTTGGCAAAACAAACTCGATTGTCTTTTGGATTAAGTCATATTAATACTAAGCATGCTTTTGAACTTATACATTGTGATATTTGAGGCCCCCATAGAGTAGCATCTCATTCGGATGCTCGTTATTTCCTTACTATTTTGATGATTTTACTCGTTGCACTTGGATTTATCTCATGCGTCATAAATCAGACACTCAATCTTTGCTTAAATCTTTCATTGCCTATGCCGAAACACAATTTCACCACAAAATTAAAACCATTAGAACTGACAATGGTGGCGAATTTGTTTCTGTGCATACTTTCTTTAATGATCATGGCATACTTTTTCAACGCACTTGTGTTTCCACCCCTCAACAAAATGGGGTTGTGGAGCGAAAGCATAGATATATTCTTCAAACCGCACGAGCTTTGCATTTTCAGTCACATATTCCCTTGCACTTTTGGGATGAATGCATTCTCACATCCATTTACCTAATTAACCGCATTACTACCCCCCTCTTATCGGGCCTTACGCCATATGAGAAATTATTTAATCACCCTCATTCATATACCCATTTACGCATTTTTGGGTGTTTAGCATATGCCACTAATCTTCACCCACAACATAAGTTTGATGCTCGGGCTAAAAAATGTGTTTTCATCGGGTATCCTTTCGGGCAAAAAGCTTACAGATCTTAATTCCAAACAAATTTTTACACGTCGAGATGTCATATTTCATGAGATTATTTTCCCATTCCACACAACTCCTCAATTCCAAACAGTTACCCCAGACCCAAATATTGGTCTCCTCTCCACCCGCTCCAGTCCAACTCTCTTCCTAATTAAACCACCAAATTACAGACCCAAGCCTTTCTCCAGTCCCTTCTATACCCATCTCTGCCACTAAAGGGCTTGACCAAGTCCCAACCCTTCTTAATGGGCCTGCTATCTCTCTGGACCAGTGTCTAGCATCTGCCCAACCTGCCGCTACTGTCTCTCTGGACCCGTGTCCAGCATCTGCAGCTAATGTCTCTTTGCGACATTCCACTCGCATCCGAGTTCCGCCGACCAAGCTCTATGATTATGTTTGCCTGACTATTACGTTGCCCCCCGCCAATTCCTCGTTTTCCGGTCCTAGTACAAGGTATCCTCTTTCTAATTATTTGTCTTATCAAGGGCTCTCTCCCCAGTATCAATCCTTCATTGCACAATTATCTACTGTTTTGGAGCCTAACAGTTATACAGAAGCTGCTAGACATCCCCAGTGGTGCAAGGCCATGGATGAGGAACTCCAAGCGCTTCAGGCTAATGACACTTGGACACTTTCTCCTCTCCCTTTCGGGAAAGTACCAATTGGATGTCGATAGGTTTATAAGATCAAAACAAAATCCGATGGGAATATTGAGTGTTACAAAGCTCGATTGGTTACTAAAGGTTACACCCAATTGGAAGGTATTGACTATCACGATACTTTTTCCCCCACGGCCAAACTTGTCACTTTCCGCTGCTTACTTGCTCTTGCTGCTACTCACTCATGGTCACTTCATCAACTTGATGTCCATAACGCCTTCCTTCATGGCGATCTCATGGAGGAAATCTACATGCTTCCACCACCCGGTCTTCGACGACAGGGGGAGAATTTAGTGTGTCGCCTTAATAAGTCGCTTTATGGGTTGAAGCAAGCTTCTCGGCAATGGTTTTTCAAGTTCTCACAAGCTATTCAATCAGCTGGTTATGTTCAATCCAAAGCAGACTACTCACTTTTCACTAAGAGAAGAGGAAAGTCATTTACTGTGCTTCTCATCTATGTGGATGACATACTGATAACGGGGAATGACTTGAAAGCAATTGATGATCTCAAATCTTTTTTGAATACCAAGTTTTGTATCAAAGATCTTGGTAATTTGAAATTTTTTTGGGAATTGAGGTGGCACGATGGAAACAAGGCATTTTCATTTCATAAAGAAAGTATTTGTCGGATATCCTAAATGATGTTGGTTTTCTAGGATGATGGCATGCAAGTTTTCCTATGGAACAAAATCTAAAATTACTCCCTGATGATGGGAATGCATTAAATGATCCAGCCAAGCACAGAAGATTGGTTGGTCGGTTGATATATCTCACTATAACCCGACCAGATATTACATATTCAGTTCATTTATTGAGTAGATTCATGCAATCACCTCAAAATTGTCATTATGAAGATGCCCTATGCATCTTAAAGTATTTGAAAGGCACACCAGGGCAAGGCATGATGTTTCCCTCTCAAAATTCATTAAAGTTAATGGCATATTGTGATTCCGATTGGGCAGGATGTCCTACCACTCGGCGTTCAACTATTGGTTACTGCGTTTTCCTTGGAAATAGTCTTATTTCATGGAAAAGCAAACAACAGAAAACAGTATCCTTATCTTCTGTTGAAGCCGAATATAGATCCATGGCAACAGCATGTTGTGAGCTTGCATGGCTCCAAAGCCTTTTCCGAGATCTTCAAATTCAAGATCAAAGGTCGGCTACCTTGTTTTGCGACAATCAAGCCGCTCTTCATATTGCGGCAAATCCGGAGTTTCATGAACGAACAAGGCACATTGAGATTGATTGTCACTTTTTTCGAGATATGATTATGGAAGGAAAAATTGTGACGGGATTTGTTCCTTCCATATCACAACTTGCTGATTTGTTCACTAAAGCTCTTGGAAAGAAAAGATTTCATTCTTTGCTAGGCAAGTTGGGAGTTCGCAACATTCACTCACCAACTTGAGGGGGAGTGTTGAGAAAGTCAAGGATAATCATCAAGATACTTGCCAATATTATTAATATATTGTAATTGATTACATTCCTATCTTGTATTATAAGCTGTCAATTAGTAGCTAGTTAGTAGGAATTGATTGTAAACATATGGCTACATATAGTAGTATTGTACAGAGAATTATTTTAAATGAGAATTGGTGAATTACCACTTTCCAAAATTTACAAACTAAAACCTAAAACTTCAAATATGATATGTACACTAGTGCAATGAATGAAGCAACAAAGAAAAATCGATTGAAGCTTCTTGACAAATATGATAACCTTTCTTAATACCATAAAATTACAAGATGTCAAATACCAAATGCCAACCTATACTTTCTTTCCTGTTTTTTAATGGTAAATGTAGTGTTACTTCAATTACCATCTATCTATACCATCTTTCAGTTGTTGATCCCACCAACACATGGTGTGTCTTATCTCTATTAAAAAAATGATACAAAACAAATAGATGATAAGAGTATCATTTTTAATAAAAACTATGTATTGTTTCCGAAAAAGAAATTGAAGCACTTTTCAAGTGACATATATTGATTCAATTTGTTTTTAACAACGCATCGCTTAAATTTGTTTTGAAAAATAAGTTTTACATATGTTAATAAATTTAACTCTATGTTATTTTGTTTTTTTTTATTTATTTAATTTGTTGTTTTATTATTATAAACTGAACACACATTAATCAACTGTTAATGTCACACACGAAACTAACGGAGAAGATTTGACATCCCAAAAATGGTCAAAAAATTCCTGCCAATCCCGTCTGTCGCCGTGCACATGCTTTCTCTCTTCTTCGAATTAGAAAATTCACACTTTCCACCATCAATCCAATTCAATCAAATGCTACAAGACGCAACCGATTCCTCCAACTCCACGTTGTTTTTAGAGTTCGCCCAGCGAATATTTTTAACTCGGATTCAATCTTGATCCTCATCATCATCTTCTTCTTCCTCTGCTCCTTCTAGTTTTTCTGGAGAATTACTTGCCGAAGAGTGACCCAAATTCTTGATCCATGGCGTCTATTAGCTTTACTCAGATCGGAGGCAAAAACCCAGTTGCTGAATTTTCCAGGAGACCTCGTCCTGAGTTGCGTTTAACTCGGCCAAGCCGAGTAGGGTTCAGGGTGTTTGCCTCCGAGAGCAAGGCGGAGCCTGATCTTAGTGTTACTGTTAACGGGTTGCACATGCCCAACCCGTTTGTTATCGGGTCGGGTCCGCCAGGGACTAACTATACGGTGATGAAGAGGGCCTTTGATGAAGGCTGGGGTGCTGTGATTGCCAAAACTGTATGTCTTGTTGCTCTCTTTCTCTCTCGTTTAAATCCCGAGTTTGATTTGGATGAAAAGATTGTGAATTTTTGAGGTTGGGCTGTTTGATTGGCATAATTCAGCTGTTTGGTTACTGAGAAAGTCTAGGGAAAGAAAATTTGGAATGATGTTGAGCAGAGATATTGGGTGGTAGTATGATGAAGTAAAGAATGAAACTTGGATCATTATATGTGTTTGATATCTTTGATTTTGTCTAGTTGGTGCTATTTTAGCTAAAAGCTTAAATGATTTGATAATAATGTTGTATAGAAATGCCAATTGTCCCGTTAGTAGATGTATTCGGCCAAAAAGTCTTCATATTTAGTGATTTTTGTGGCTAAATTGTTGAAAGTGAAAGCCCATTTGCTGATCATCTAACTTTTTTTTCTTTTTTTTTTCCTTTAAACGAACTATATGGTCATTTCCATAGCTGAATTTCGAGTCTTTGATGCATATGTGACAAACCCTGCTGGAGATCAACAAGTTGGTTTGCAGTAGTTGCCACATTAGGGGCATCTTGGCCGGTCATTCTCTACCCCAATTCTTTTTAGTTGCGGTTTTCTGATTTCCGGCATCTACAATGCCAATGCCAATCTCTGACATAGTTAAATTCATTTACGTAATCTTAGTTTTAAAGAGCAAAAACCAAACTTGATTATAGTAAATTGGACGAATCTGTGAATTTTTTTAGCCTGTTTGTATGAAAAAAAAAATGATCTTTGCACCAGTGGACTGGGTATCTTGCCAAGAAGGAATCTTACAAGATAACAACTCATAATATTCTGTTAAGGTATTTAGTACACTCTGTGTGTGCCAGTGTGTGCCAGTGCGTGCATATGGTTTCCTCTTTACGTTGCAATTTTTGAATTCAATCTTAATTTATGTTTCGATAGGTATCACTAGAGGCAGACAAAGTAAAAAATGTCACTCCTCGATATGCTCGGCTACGAGTAGATGGAAATGGCTCAGCCAAAGGGCAAATTATTGGGTGGGAGAACATAGAACTGATAAGTGATCGACCTCTTGACATTATGTTGAAAGAATTCAAGCAATTAAAGCAAGAGTATCCAGATAGGATTCTGATTGCTTCAATTATGGAGGAATACAACAAAGCTGGCTGGGAGGAACTTATTGACCGTGTCGAGCAAACTGGAGTTGTAAGATGTAGTACTAAACTAAGTTTCTATTATAACTTTTGTACTTTAATCTTGGATCCTCTTGCATCTAACACCACACTTGTTTACCTTAGGATGCTCTTGAAATCAATTTTTCCTGTCCTCATGGTATGCCAGAGCGCAAGATGGGAGCTGCAGTTGGTCAAGACTGTGCACTTCTGGAAGAAGTTTGTGGCTGGATCAATGCCAAAGCCACAGTTCCTGTGTGGGCAAAGATGACTCCTAACATTACTGACATCACACAGGTTAACTTGCTTTCTCCTTCTCTTGCATTGCTAAAGATGTGTTGACTCTTGTTTTCTTGTTGAGAAATTCAGCATGAACGGCTCTAAATAAAAGTAGTTTCTTTTCTTAAATATTTTTTTTCCTATTTGTTTACATTTCCTATTATGTGCATGTTACGAGATGTTTATCACTTTCATGGACGGTTAGTTCTATTGTGATCTTGCTCAATCCGTTATTGTTTTGTTTTGTAGCCAGCTAGAGTCGCTCTGAGCTCAGGATGTGAGGGCGTGTCAGCTATTAATACCATCATGAGTGTAATGGGAATCAATCTAACTACCTTACGGCCTGAGCCTTGTGTGGAGGGGTATGCATGCCAAAACTAGAAATTCATATTATTTGGTTTGAATTGTCATTCATCTCAGCAAAACATGCTTAAATTTTCTCTCAGATACTCAACTCCTGGGGGCTATTCGGCTAAAGCGGTTCATCCAATTGCACTGGCGAAAGTGATGAACATTGCAAAGTTAATGAAATCAGAGTTTGGTGATACGGATTACTCGCTTTCTGGTATTGGGGGTGTTGAGTCTGGTGGCGATGCTGCTGAGTTTATTCTTCTTGGAGCAAATACTGTTCAGGTAGGTTGCGAACTAACTGTTGTAGTTTCTGTATATTAAGATTATACGAATTTCTGTAGTTAGGTGGACTGACCGACTCTTTGGACATTCAACTCGCACTGTAGAGTGGATCGTGGGATCTCTCAATTTGAGTTCACAATGAATAATGTATATCTCATAATTGACTTAGAAATTTACATAAACTATAATTTTTTAGGAAAACTAATGAAAAGGGCTTGAAAACTTTGAGTTTTAACGATAAAGACAAAATAAAGGGTAAAGTGAATAGTACCATGTTTGACTTTTTAGTGTAAAAATGTGGTTTTTCATTAAAGTGAACAGTACCGTGGGTTTTTCATTAGAACTCCTTAATTTTTTTCTCTCAGAAAATCATTGTTGGTAACATTAGGAAGTGTCTAATGACTACTTCCGGTTCGGGAAACTTAATTTAGTGTGCTGCGCATATTATTTAGGCAACGCGCCATGATTTGTGATTGCAAAACCATGTGACTGATGTAAGGCACTGGAAAAGTCTTTAGCAAGTACAAAATTGATTGAAATCTCTCAATAGTTGTTCGTTATCTAGAAGGCTCAATATTGACTCAAAACAAAAAAAATTTGGGGTTGCTCATGGTATTCATGGTATTCTATATAATCTAGCTGATGGACTCTGTTCATGTGAACTCTTTTTTTTTTTTTTTTTTTTTTTTTTTTTGTGTGTGTGTAAATTTCTTTAATGATTTCATTTAATTTGATCTTTTGTTGGCAAAAGTGGAGCTTTAATTTTTTAAGATAACCCGTATGAAGTTACTGAGTTTCATTTGCAGGTATGCACTGGGGTCATGATGCACGGATATGGTGTTGTGAAGAAACTTTGTTCCGAGCTGCAGGATTTTATGAAACAGCACAATTTTTCATCCATTGAAGATTTCAGGGGGTATGCACTTTATTAAGAACGAATGTTAAATCTAAATAAAATTTTCTGTCGAGGTGAAAACCGAATTGCACTCGTATATTATTTTCGGTCTTTCGATGAATTTGCAGGGCTTCCCTCGAATACTTTACAACACATACAGATTTAGTGAGAAGACAACAGGAAGCAATCAAACAGAGGAAAGCCATCCGAAAAGGATTGCAATCCGATAAGGACTGGACAGGAGACGGCTTCGTGAAAGAGACCGAGAGCATGGTTTCCAACTGAGTTGGGCAACCAAACCAATTGAAATAAAGATGTTCTCAAATATTTGAAGAAATGAGCTGCACTGCATGAACATCTCAGTCAAAAATAGTAAATATTTGCTGACAAGTAAAGAGGCATGGTATTTGCTGCCAAAGCAGAAGATACGATGCTTTCTGTCACCCTTTCGTTTATGGGCGTCAAAGATGCTTTCTTTTTATCTGTATCTTCCTTGGGTTGGTTGCTTACTGAGTCATTGTTTTGGGTTCAGGTAATTAAAACTATCGGATTTTCGGTTTTAAGTGAATAAAAAATTTATATTTCCATCCTAGGTCAATAATCATTTTATTTTGGGAATTTTGTGCAAGTACCACTTGAATTTAAAAGCATATGCGTCAATACTACCTGAACTTTCAATTGTAGTTTTTTACCACCGAAATTCTCTTAGTTGTTGGAATCTACTACCTACGTTTACTTTTCATCCATTTTGCCGTTAAAGCATGATTCTTGTGGGTATCTTTGTCAATTAACTTCATAGGGCTGGTTAGAATAAGATAGGGCAAGCCAATTGATGAATAACGTCAGGCCTCTAACTGTGTAGATTAGGGGACAACCTATGAACCAAAATTCTGGTTGCTGCTCTTCTTAGAAGGGGCAAAATAATTGGTGTGGTAGGGAAATGATGACTATCCGATGTTTTTCGTGGTATGTAAAACTAGTTTTTTCATCAATTTTTTCTTTAATTCTTCAACAATCCTTGCCAAAATCAAATGTAGTTGTTTTCCTTTCTCTCCATGAAACCCTTTGTATCCCGCAACAACTAGACCCTCCCTCCGGATGTTGGTTTATCAGTTTCCTTTGTATAAAGGGATTTCAGAAAATTTAGAAAGTTAATTGATGAAAATGCCCCCACAAGTGATATGTTTTAATAGCAAAACAGTAGGGGGTAGGTTTCAACAATTGATAAATTTCAGGTGGTAAAAATACAAAATTGAAAGTTTAGGTGGTATTTGCACACATACTTTCAAGTTCAGGTGATAGTTGTGCAAAATTCCCTTTAATTTTCAAACATAGGTCAATATTTTATTTTCTGTTCGATTAATATCAAAATAACATGCCAAAATTTACTCTGACTTAATCCGAAAATCGGAAACATATATTGACCTCAAGTGAAATATTTCCTTAAAAATAAAGACTTAAATATTATTTGGGCTATCACCCTCCAAACGTAATAAACAGTTGGTTTAACTTCTAATTGTTTTTCGCACTCTCTTTCTTTGTCGGTGAACTTCTTACTATTTTTTTGATTTTGAATTGAATGAACCAGATCAAGGGACAGAGAAAAAAGTGAAAAAAGAGAAGCAAAGACTGCAAAATAAGAAAACGATTGTGTTTCCTTTTATCGCCCTGCTGGAAATATCAGATAAATTAAAAAGACCCCTTAATAATTAAGTTAACAGAGAACCAAGCAGATTGCAAGGACCAGATAACACAATTTACAGCAGAGGCATAACTAATGTTTGACTATGGACCAGATAACACATGTTTACAGGTTCATGAAAATGCCACAACTCACAGCATGATCAGTGGCAAATACCATTCTGCAATATTCATAGTAATCGTTATGAAAGCATTCTTTAAACTCTGCAGAATTCATCTTGGTCCCATGGCCCTTGTGCTACAGTCACCTCTAGCTTTCACCTGTGATATTAATTTTAAGGTTCAAAACGTGAGTAGTTAATTAGTAATTAGTATTCATGTATTAATTTTGCAAAGCAGTTATTGACATTTCAAAAAGATCATTCAAACGGACCAGAAAGTGAGGCAGGTGCAGGTTGATCAGGTAAATGGGAGTTGTTTGTGATCTCCTCGAGTTGTAGCTGCATGTTACTTATGAAAGCCATGGACTTCTGCTGAGGTTCCTCCATTGCTGCTTTCAGCTTCCCTAGTGCCAAGCAATACGCTTCCTGGCATCGACCACCACCACGTGTCAATCCCACAGACGTAATCAAAATAGAAAGAAATATGCTAATACACACACACACATAAACACGCATAGATAGATATATGCTTTGTCCACATATTGATTGGTCTTTCTTCCGTATATATATTCTGCTGAAGGAAAAGCCTTTATCTGCGGCCTACCATGATTCATGAATAACAGGAAACCAGGAAACTGTGAAATGCATGAGTATTAGCTAATTTGACTGGAACCACTAACAACGCGCGGGAACGGAGATTTGAATTTATGACCACTTCCAGTATTTATTGGAAAAGAGACGTACGTCTAATAGCTAGCTAGAGTTGGTGAATATCAACAAGTAGTACTCTTAGGTCTCGTTTGGTCTCTAAGATTGGAATAGATAGCTCTCAAATTTCAAAGTATGTTGAAGGAGAAGTATGATGTTCCATTTGGAGAGGGTTAAACATGAAGAAAACTCAACCTTCTAATCCTATACCATTTTAGGGGGCACTGGAAGTCTGGAATAGATAAGTTTCCTTCATGAGTAATTCATCTTTCACCTTCTAGTTCTACATAACATTTCATTTCTCCCTTTAACATGCCGTCAATTTAGTAGTTTATATATCCATGCCAATCCAATCTGAGATACCAATAGCGAGGCCTTGGTGTGCATGCATTAGTTAGTTAATTGATTAGTTTTTAAACATGATGCAGAAAAGGAACAAAGGTTATTAGTAATGAATGTGAATAAAATAGCCTTCAGGGATTGATATTAATTACGCACCATGAAGTGATCGAGGTCAGATTGTCCAAACACGCCTAAATTGGCATTGCAGTTGTAGTCAAGCTGTTTCATATCTCTGCAGCCATCGTTTTCCTCTAGTTCACTGATGATTCCACTAACCTGAAAATTTGGAATGAGTAAAGAAGAAGAAGAAGAAGAAGAAGGAGAAGAAGAAGAAGAAGAACCTTCAAGCAGTCCAAATGATTTTCAACCAACAAACCATATAAAGGATGAGTAGAGATTTTCTTTTTGAGGATCTCATTATCTTCAATATTTGCTTCTTTTCCCTTCTCCTTGTGTCTAGTACTACTCAAATCTTCTTCCATATTATAATCTTCCAAAAGTTCCAACCTGCAAATGCAAAGACTAGCTAACTATATAGCTATTAGAGTCAGGCAACTTCTCTGCCCTACCCCAATATTTAAGCACCATCGATCACATCATTTTCTTACTATTTTTGTTCACGTATAAAGAGTCGTACAGAGTACAGAGACGCTCGCATTTTTGGAATTCACCAAATGGAATGACTCATGCATGCATATAAAATTATAAAACTTGATGATTCAAATGCATGAAAGGTATCAATCTCTGGTTTTTTTGGCCTTTTCGCTTCTTCCCCCTCTCTTTTTCTGTCTTTATACACGGAGGAAAGTAACACATCAAGGAGTTTCTCGAGCAATGGGGACCTTGGTTGTGCATTTTCTTCCTATTCATCCACAGTGCTATTCTCTGTCTTTAGATGACTTTCCATTTTTACTAGTCAATCTATATCACTTTTTCCAAGCAATACATCCAAAATCCTACTGTTCATAAACAATGGGTGCTTTCTTTTATCGATGCTTTCGTACGAAAACGACTCTTCTAATATATTTGGTATCGTAGATTATATGATTATGTATGTACGGACCCAGACAAATCCTCCACCAAAACTTTATACATATTTCTCAACAACTAATACCTACATATAACAAAGAAAATTATTGTACAGTTATAATTGTATGATTTTGATAAACTAGGTCGACGACATGCCACATCATATATATAGTTGAAAATTAGAGTATTTAAAACAGACGAACAATCATATTATAAAACTACAAATATTAATTTACTAACTAAAAACGAAGAAACACTATTGAATTGTCAAGAAGGCTGCATAACTCAAAATACTATATTTTGTGACTTATGCCTAACTAAGTTACAAAACATCTTATAAAAAATCATAATACTCAAAATACCAAATCATCCATAAATAAAAATAAATAAAAAAGCTAACTTATTAACTTTTCCAACATATATAATTTTCACACTCTACATTTTTCTATAAATTTGCAGTACTCCTTCCTATTTTTCTGTCCTTTAGCAATGAGTAAAGAAAAATGGAGAATCAAGGCGTGAAAACGAGAAGAGGAGTGTTAGCGAACAGAGTGAGTGTGAAAATCACAAACCCTAAATCAAACGTTGCTCCGCTTTAACCGACAAAATGGGGAGGGAGACGCTACCAAACCCAAAGGTTATTGTTAAGCGTGTATGAATATTAGACTGCCCTACTTACGCGTCCCACGGACAATAGACTGGCCTACCACTGCTACTGGTATATCCTCCTGTGAAAGAAGCTTAAGAATCCCAACGTCGCTCAAACGAAGCCCATATATTTGTTGAAGATATTAATCCAGGTCGATCTCTGCTAATCAGATGTAAATTAATTAGTTCCGGAGGGTTAATTACCAATAATAATATTCCATAATCTGATAATGTATGTGTCGACGTCGCTGCATGGCCGGCCATATACGATCCAAATCTTGCCTACAAACACAACAGATAGTGCCAATAACCAACATAGACATGTGCGTTTCAGCAGTTATACCGCTTCCATGTTGGAAGGTTTAATTTGATCGATTCAAATTTCAACGTACGTACTCTAAATGATTAGACATAAGACAGGAGATGGTCATAAGGAGGCTAAGGCTATAGCCTATTGAGCTAGTAGTTTATTCGGTGGCTCAAAGTGTCAACTAGGTCAACAAATTTATATTCGTAAAATTATTCAGAGTCCATACTCTAAGATGACTAATCAATAAAACTAGACATTATATTTTAGTTTTAGACGCACAAACAGTGTAAGGGAGAAGCCACCCTTGAGATAGAATGGGCTCCAATCTCGTGCAATATTCTACTAATAAATTGGGTGTTGTATTCCTGTGAAATTCATCCGGTTAGCAAAAATTAATTAGCTCACGCCAATTGAAAATTAGTCTACTTCACATTAACAATTCTTAGACGAAATAAGTGACTATAGATAAACAAAAGAATGTTAGCTTAAATTTGTGAAAATTTCTGGTTTCGCACTTGAAATATAGCCTCATGAGATTGCCGCATGCGACCCTTCATTAGGCTAACTATTATAGAAGCGACCTTTCATTATATAGATTAATTATTAGGACCTATTAAGAAACCAAGATGATATTATGTGCTAAGGAAATATATAAATACTTCACGTGATGATCCTGATGGAATTTTTCATTATGACCGGAACACGAATAATACACCACATGCTTTTATATAAGTGAAAAGAAATTTTATTTTTTAAGTTATTAACTTTTTAACACACATATCCCACAATTTGTATAGTAACACGTGATATATTAGCCCGTGTACCGAGCATACTGAAAAATTTCTCATTGATATATATTTAGCTCAGCCGATATGGCCCCACCATGCCTCCCAATTTGTGCCTAAGTGCAAACTTATCAGAAACTTGTTATGAATCCGATAAATATTCGGAAGTCAATCAACATATACCAACTAGCTTTTAGTTTAATAGTAAACCGTATGATTACAGTCCATGTTGGCATATGTTTTGTTCACAACTGCAACCACCTGCAACTACACGTGCATGCTGGCTTATCGCCCTCCTCTAATATTTACTTGCACTATCTCGAATTAATCCTGGCTTAATGCATGGAAAAAAATAAGTGTGAAGCAAGTAAGTACAGGCACGTAACTAAGGCCTCAAAGTTTTGGTTATATTGCACATATATCTTATCTTTTTCTTTTAGCCAGTGGCCAGTAGCCACTTAAAAAACAGAAACATAAGGGAGCAACAGGATTTTGCTATATATAGGGAAAACATATATCCTCGATATTCTAATTCAAGAAAACTAGCTATATATGTACGAGAAAGAAATGAACATTATTACTACTGTTGGGACTATTGTGTCCGTACGAAGATGCGATTGAAATTGATATAATAATTTGACATTTGACACCATATGCTCAAAAACCTCTGGCTTTGCTTATGCCTACGTTAACTTACACTTCAACATCCAGTTGCCCCCACATCTACATATATGTCCAATTAGAATCACGAACTTCACACACATACAATCTATATAAGAGGAAGCAAATTCTTTAAGCCAGTGGAAGAGGAAGCTGCAGTGCAGAAACATCTCTTAATATTGCCAAGAACTTATAAACAAATTCTCATTTCAAATAATTTCCTCGATTTTCGTACAGTAGCAATGGTGGCGTTAGGGCTAAACAAGCTTGTTTTTGTTGGTATTTAAAAGTTTACTAACTCAATACCAAAATATGTGGGTGATAAGTTTACAAACTCTATCACACCTCTCACTTGCACTCTCAATAAAATTGGACAAAGAAATAGAGAAAGGAGGGAAGCAACAAGCTTTGACAAACAAGGCACTTGGACTTTGATATATGAAAAGAGAGTTTACAAACTCAATAGAATAAGAAAGCTTACAAGCTGAAAATGAGAATGGGAAATGGGATTTGGATGGGATGATTTACAATGCTTGAGAACTTGGGTATTTATAGCAAACCAAATGATTAAACTAAGATTATTCATTACCACACAAAACACATTAATTGCACCTAATAATTTTTATTCAACCATACCTAACATTGCCTAACTTTCCATGCCTAACTTTGACATTGATTTTCAACAATGGCTAGCAACATTTTACAACATGTTTTGATTTGAATTTCCAACACACCTCCTCAAATCAAAACGCCTTCATTCCTAGCATTTCACGCAGTAGCCGGAATGTTTCAATTGGCAATGGCTTTGTGAAGATGTCTGCCACTTGTTCCTTGGTGTGACAGTAGACAAGTTCAATTGTCTTTTGCTTCACATGGTCCCTTAGAAAATGGAACCTGGTATCAATGTGCTTGCTCCTTCCATGTTGAACAGGATTCTTTGCAAGTTTGATTGCAGACACGTTATCTACATGAATCACAGTCGATTCCACTTGTGGATGACACACTGACTTCAACAGATTTCTTAACCAAATTGCCTCACACACGGTTGAGGCTACAGCAACATACTCGGCTTCACATGATGACAAAGCAACAATTGATTGCTTCTTTGAAGTCCATGAGAAAGCTGTTGATCCTAGAAAAAACACATAGCCAGTTGTGCTTTTCCTTTCATCTTGGTCACCTCCCCAATCACTATCTGAATAACCAAATAATTTTGCATCTTCACCAAAATTATAAAATAGACCATAGTTTAGAGTACCTCTTATGTACCTCAAAATTCTCTTGGCGGCCAGCCAATGAGACTCCCTTGGTGTTTCCATGTATTGACTCACGAGTCCAACACCATAAACTATATCAGGTCTTGTGATTGTAAGGTACCTTAGGCTTCCAACGAGGCTTTTGTACACTGTTGAGTTTACAAACTCACCCTCTCCTCCTTTGGACAGCTTCAATCCAGTTGCGACTGGGGTATTGACAGTGTTGCACTTGTCCATATTGAACTTCTTCAATATGTCTCTCATGTACCTTTGTTGAGAGATGTAGATACCATCACTTTCTTGCTTCACTTCTATGCCAAGAAAGTATGACATTAATCCATTGTCAGTCATCTCGAATTCACTGAACATGGATTGCTTGAACTCATGGAACATTGCCTCATTGTTTCCTGTAAACAATAAATCATCTACATAGAGACAAATAATTAAGAACTCCCCTTTTTCACCATTCTTCATGTAAACTGAATGCTCGTATGGACATTTCTGAAATCCATTTTGGTGAAGGTAGTTGTCGATCCTTGAGTTCCAAGCTCGTGGTGCTTGCTTGAGGCCGTACAAAGCCTTCTTCAAACGATACACCTTATCTTCTTCTCCTTGTACTTGGAAGCCTTCCGGTTGTTCCACGTACACTTCTTCCTCAAGTACTCCATTAAGGAAGGCTGACTTGACATCTAGTTGATAAATTTTCCATTTATGATGTGCGGCAAGAGAGATTAGCAATCTTACCGTGTCAAGTCTCGCAACTGGAGCATAGACTTCATCATAGTCCACTCCATACTTCTGTTTGTAGCCCTTTGCTACAAGCCTTGATTTGTATCGATCCACACTCCCATCTGCAGTGCGTTTGATCTTGTAAACCCACTTGACACCAATAGCCTTCTGATTTGGTGGGAGCTTTGTCAGCTCCCAAGTGTCATTCTTCTCGATGGCATGGATCTCTTCTTCCATGGCTTTCTTCCAACAATCTTCTTCCACAGCTTCATTGAATGAGAAAGGCTCGTGGTCTGCATACAAGCAGAAAAGGTTGGTTTCTTCTTCTTCTTCTTGTCCATAAATCTCTGTGAGACTCCTTAACCTCACTGGAGTTGAGGAGCTGCTTTCCTCACTAGATGTAGGACCACTCCTTGCAATTCTGTGCACTGGAGTTGTTGTGATTGTTTGAGCAGGTTGTTGCTCAATCGGTGGTACAACTTCTGGTTCTTCAAAATCAGTGGAGACGATCTTCTCTTTACTGACTTCTTTGTTGTTCCACGTCCATGTCTCTTCCTCACTGAAGATGACATCTCTACTAACCACTAGTTTGCCAGTTAGTGGGTTGTAGAGCTTGTATGCCTTGGACTCTTCACTATAGCCCACAAAGACACACTTCTCACCTCTATCATCAAGTTTCCTCCTCTTGGCTTCTGGAACTTGAGCATATGCAACACACCCAAAAATTCTTAGGTGTGTAACATTCGGCTTGTATCCACTCCAAGCCTCTTGTGGTGTCATCCTCTTGACACTCTTTGTTGGACATCGATTCAACAAATAAATCGAACAAGCTACAGCTTCTGCCCATAACTCTTTTGGCAAATTCTTCTCCTTAAGCATGGACCTTGTCATGTCAAGGATGGTTCGATTCTTTCTTTCGGCTATCCCATTTTGCTGTGGGGTATAGGCAGCAGTAAGTTGATGCCTAATTCCTTGCTCCTTGCAGTATGCTTGGAAAGCATTGGAGGTGTACTCTCCACCTCTATCTGATCTCACAGCCACAAGCTTGTGGTTACTTTCTGCCTCTGTGAGTGCCTTGAACTCCTTGAAAATTTTTAGGGCAGCTGACTTCTCCTTGAGAAAATAGACCCAAGTCTTTCTACTGAAATCATCAATGAAGGTAATAAAATACCTATTACCTCCATAAGACATGGGATCCAATGGACCACATATATCTGTGTGCACCAACTGCAGTGGTGCCTTTGCTCTCCATGTATCACCAACAGGGAACGATAGTCGTGCTTGCTTGCCAAGCACACAACCTTCACATACTTGGCGTGTGGCTTCAATCTGGGGTAGACCACGAACCATTCCTCCACTTGACAGCAACTTTAGGCCATTGAAATTAAGATGGCCAAATCGAAGATGCCATTTCCATGACTCATCTTCCATTACACCGATGTTGCAGCTTCCAATCTTTGTGTTCAAATTCAACGGAAACATCCGGTTCTTTGACATTCGAACACGTGCAATAAGTTTTCTCCTTGCATTCCTGAGAGTGAGAAGCATGTTCTCCATATGTATAATGTACCCTTTCTGGAGCAGTTGACCAATGCTCAGAATGTTGCTCTTCATACCTGGTATGTAGTAGGTATCGGAGATGTATTCTTCTCTTCCATCCTTCTGGATGATCTTGATCTTCCCTTTGCCTTCAACTGGCAACTTTGAGGAGTCACCAAGACTTACAGATCCATAGGCCCCTTTTTTGAGTTCGGCAAAAAACTCCTTCTTTCCACACATGTGATTGCTTGCACCAGAGTCCAAATACCAAACATCTTGTTGGCTACTGGAATCATGGTGTGCTAGTAAGACTGTAAGTTCTTCATCAGTATTTCCACTTGATTCTGCCATGTTGACATGCTCACCATTTTTATGTGAACATTCATTGGCATAATGTCCATATTGCTTACAGTTGTGACACTGGATATGCGCCTTTCCTCGAGTAGATCTCCACTCCTGAGACTGACCTTGATTTTGTGCATAGCCTCGACCTCTTCCTCGGGCTCGTCCTCGGCTACGGTTGGATGAGCTCCCACGACGTGAGTTCCACTGCCCACGACCTTTATTTGGTTTGTCAATATTCAACTTTGACTCCAAAGCTTGCTCTAGCGTTGTGGGGCTTGCATTCTTCTGAATGCGTTGCTCGTGAACTAGGAGGGATCCTAGTAGCTCTTCTGCGCTCATCACCTCCAAATCCTTGGATTCCTCAATGGCAGTCACCACATGCTCAAACTTAGATGTGAGTGACCGGAGTATCTTCTCCACAACTCGTACTTCATCGAGTCTCTCGCCATTTCTCCTCATCTGATTTACTATCACAATGAGCCTTGAGTGATAGTCGGAGATGCTCTCCCCTTCATTCATATGAGCAGTTTCAAAATCTGCTCGAAGTGATTGTAACCTCACTTTCTTGACTCGATCTACTCCTTTGTAGATTGTACTGAGTGTATCCCATACTTGCTTGCTCGTTGTTGCTTCTGCAACCTTCTCGAACGTTGAATCTTCCAAACCCTGGTATAGAAGATACAGCGCCTTTTGGTCCTTCTTTCGTAAGTCCTTGAGAGTGTTCCTTTGATCCGCAGTATATACGGCTTCTTGCTCGGCAGTGGGTACAACATACCCACTACTGACAACTTCCCATAGCTCCTGTGATCCAAACAATGCTCTGAATTGGATGCACCATCTTTCATAATTTTCTTTCTTCAATGTGGGAACTTGGAGTTGCACTAAGTTGGACGCCATAACTGCTGCACCTGCCAGAATGGTATTCTGGCTCTGATACCAATTGTTGGTATTTAAAAGTTTACTAACTCAATACCAAAATATGTGGGTGATAAGTTTACAAACTCTATCACACCTCTCACTTGCACTCTCAATAAAATTGGACAAAGAAATAGAAAAAGGAGGGAAGCAACAAGCTTTGACAAACAAGGCACTTGGACTTTGATATATGAAAAGAGAGTTTACAAACTCAATAGAATAAGAAAGCTTACAAGCTGAAAATGAGAATGGGAAATGGGATTTGGATGGGATGATTTACAATGCTTGAGAACTTGGGTATTTATAGCAAACCAAATGATTAAACTAAGATTATTCATTACCACACAAAACACATTAATTGCACCTAATAATTTTTATTCAACCATACCTAACATTGCCTAACTTTCCATGCCTAACTTTGACATTGATTTTCAACAATGGCTAGCAACATTTTACAACATGTTTTGATTTGAATTTCCAACAGTTTTTGCATTTGCGGTGTGCTGATCTTCATTGCCTCAGTCGTTTTTGTTGATGGTAGACGTACGTTCATTTACTCTCATCAAATTCTAGTTTTACTTTCCTGATACTTAATTAATTAAATTATGGTAATTCTCTTTAAATTTCTTTAATTAATGTGTAGTAATATACCCTATGATATGCTTTTTTCTTGCTGTCAACTGTCACGCATCATCAGGAGATATGGAGGTCGACGAAAAAGGTGTAGGTCTTGTTCAAGAGCAGGTCTTGTTCAAGATGAAGCCGCCAAGACCATTCAAACAAATTCATTCAAAACAAAACGGGAGAAAAATCTCGCAACTGGACAAGATTTGGTGTTGGTGGTCATGGATTACACCCCAGCCAGAAGGAAGACCCCCATTCATAACTAATAGTCGCTTTCATTTGTATTACACTAGTAATATGTATTACTCATCCGTCATATTATTCACCTGGATGCTATCTTGCCAGAATAACAACAGACATGCATGCTATTATAGCGAGGATTAAAATATTCCAAATTTTGAATTCCTGCATATCTTTCTGTATTGTCACCCATATTCATTTGGGACGGCTATATCTCACCTGCATGGATACCTATTTGAATTTCTCTAATGGAAATTTAAACCTTTAAAAGTTATATCTCTTATTATTTTTTAGGATTCTCTGTGTTGAGAGTGATAATTTTATATCAATAATTAAAAGATTTTGCATGTACTTATAAAAATTATATTGTTCTCCATATTACTAATTGGTATATATTCTAGTGGAAATTCAACTTATTTTGTTAATAAAATAATAAAAAGTTATGAAATCAAATTTGTGGATCGTTCAATGACTTCACAGTTTTGTTTAGAAATAATTCATCAAGGTCAATTTTTCATTACTAAAGATGTTTGGCTGTAAATTTGAATCAATTTTAATTATTTAGAGAGAATTAATCAGTTCTCAACTTTTTTGTAATCTTGTGCTGTTTCCAAGCAATGCACTAACCATTACTCCTGGACTAATATATGCAATACAGATTTCACTCCTCATATCTTGTAGTACAAGTTAAAAACTTAAACTAGCTAGCAATATACTGGTTTCTTATATCCTCGATCTCGGATTCTGTCCTCCCCCTTTCTCCTTTCTCCTCTCGCTCGCTGTATAACTCGCTGCTCAGACCCATGCTGCGTTGGCAATACAGTTCATATGCAACAGGCCATGCCAACCTCAACAAGAGCAGCATGAGGAATGTTGAGTGCAACTGGAGGCTCTCTGCAATTTTTATCCAGAAACACATAATTCATGATCAGCAATTGCTTTTGAATGTTCGATCCGTCACGCACTGCTAAATGCACCTGCCCTAAGAAGTACGCGGTCCCACTCTCCCTTGCATCAATCAGTTCTTGCAGCTCCTCCTCACAGATATGCGCATTTTCGGACTATTTGGAGGCAACATGAATCGGACTTTCCTTCTCGTCGCCGGCGTAAAACCACTCTCAATTGCATCACCTAATGGAGACCGAGCTTCGTTGCTCGCATTACTCACACACTCCATCTCATATGAATTTGTATCATTCAAAGGAATCAAAGCACTTCCGGTTCCATCAGCTGGTGCCTTTCCAACAACAACCATTCTTCCTTCGGATGAATTTTGGGAATCTAAATCACTTTCTTCCATGCAAATGAATTCGCCAATCGAACTAATAATATGTTCTTCAAAATTATCAGTGTCCCTTATAGGATCACAATACCCGTATCTCATGACGCAGCGATATCTTAAAATCACTTGGGCCAACCCTGCCAATAAGATACCTCCGACTTGGAGGGACACAAGGCATTGGCAGAGACTTGAAGGATACGAAAATCAAAACTTGGTGAAACGCTGGAAGATTGGTAATGAAGTGTGAGAAGAAAGCTGGAATTCCTGTCACTATATCGGTATAAATGAAACCAATCCCGGGTACCCTAGTAACTCCTAGGCCGCAGCTAATGCCTGTAAGCCATTCTGCAGAGACCTTGTTTTCTATATCAAATTCGAGCTTCTTCTTGGTTCCGTAATGCCTTGATAGCATGATAGTCAAGGACAATGCCAAAAGGACAACCAAATACCAAGCTCCCTTGTGAAAATTCAACATACAAGCCGATACATACATCACCTCAATCGATCCAAAGAATATTAGACAGCAGACGAACTCAAACAAACTCTTCTCCCAGTATAGCGCAATTACAAGTGACATGAGACAAGTCGTTACAAGCATTCCAGAACTTATAGCCAAACCTATGGAAGATTTAACTAACATCGATTAGATAACCAATTGTTGTTACAAGCATTTCTGGTGAGGAGTGTGTTGGATTTTTGGATCGTCGGGTCCGTCCTACTCTAGCGATACCGATATTGTCCTCAACTTTACCACCTGCCTAATCCGTCAGGTGTGGGGTTTTACCATAAAAGGCCTCGGTATTAGTTAGAGTGGGGTAATCATATTTAAACCCCTTGGTTTCTTTTCACCCCACCGATGTGGAACTTTAACACTCCCCCTCACGTATAACCTCATTTTAGTGGTTCACACATGGAGATCCACATCGGTAATTGAAACTCAGAGGGCGGCTCATGTTGGGCCCACTTGTTTTCAATGGAACTCAACGGTCGTCTTTATGTTAAGAGTTCAAACTTGTTTCCTTAATTCTTAGTGACAAGCTCATTGGTTTGCACGGCCCGAACCTTGGGTTCTGATACCATATTGGATTTTTGGATCGTCGGACCCACCCCACTCTAACGACACTGATATTGTCCCAAACTTTACCACCTACCCAATCATTCAGGTGTGGGATTTTACCACAAAAGATCTCGGTATTAGTTAGAGTGAGGTAATCATATTTAAACCCCTTGATTTCTTTTCACCCACCGATGTGTGACTTGAACAAGTTGACCATATATTACTCCAAGGCTCTGAAATGACAAAAGAAGTGTGTGCTTCCATGTCTCCTGCATATTAATAACAAAAGAAAACTAATGAAAAGGGTTTGAAAACTTTGAGTTTTAACAATAATGACAAAATAAAGGGTAAAATGAATAGTATCAGGTTTGACTTTTTAGTGTAAAAATGTGGTTTTTCATTAAAATGCACAGTACCGCGAGCTTTTCGTTAAAACTCCCTATTAACAACTCGAAAACTAATTAGGTGAAGGATGTATTTTGATCCCTAAATCGGAAACGGAACTGTAGTTAGATCCAATTGGTCAAATTTAACAAGATTTTATTTACAACACCAGCCTAAGTGAAATGTCGAATAATAAGGCCATGTCCAATGGCGAGGGGTAAAAGTCTAAAAGTTAAAAGATAATTTGGTTTGCTCAAAAATTCATCTCCAATGGATGGCTGGGCTATAATTCTATAGAGTCTACCAGATTATTATTTAGCCAAAAGGACATCAGACTAGCCAAATGTAGCCCCCTCTTAGCCACTTTTTGTGGCTCAGCTTCTCAATTGCAATAATTGATTCTAATTCAACGACTAGATGTGAAAACACTCAACAGTAATTCAATTAAATTAATCAATAAATTTAAAGTATAAACTTAAAACTAATAAATTGTTGAGGGGACTATGTCCCTTCGGTTGGAGATGGTATATAAGGATGGTCTGACACTGTTCATTTAAAAGTAATTTTAGCATGGCCATAATTCTAAACAGGGTTATGTTTAGCCTTTTCGGTTGAAGATAATCTAACCCCAATTTGAAAAAATCAACTAGTTGTTAGTCTAGTAATATTTTTCTTCTCTTCTCAATGTTGGAAATTGCCCCAAGTGTAAACCTTGAATCCCCATCCCCGTTGATTTAAAAAAAAAAAAAAAAAAAACTCCGATTCGGAAAGTAAATGCAGAAGAAAATATACTAAAGCAGTAGTCTGTAGATACCACTAAAGGTTTGGATCTTAGCTATTGTTTGTTTTTTTTTTTTTTTTTTCCATTTTTCATTTTAAGGGATAAAAAAAAAATACTAGTTACAGAAACATTAGAGCAATGCAAATCAAGTGACTAAAACAACCCAAAACGGAGATGTTAGAGTGAGATCATGGATCAATTCTTCAGCTACTTCATAATTCCATTTAGTTCAAACCAGATAACTTTTTCCACTAAAATTAAGTGAAAGAAAAATTACGTACAAGTTTTGTAGTTAAAAAGAAGGAAGAAAGTTACCTTTAACTGGTTAGGAGGCGTGAGCTGAGGTTCCATGGATGTCTGAGATCAGTAGCCGGATTACAAAAAGTTAAACAGATGAATACTAAATAGATGTTACTGTGCAGATTTTATATATAAGAAACGACTGAGAGATATGGGAATGCCAACTGCCAAGCAGGGCCGGTTGAGAATTTGGGAGTCCTAGGTGAGCCTTCAAAATGGGGTCCTAGGATTCTCTGACTCCCGACCCTCTGTACATTGACATGTATAAAAAAATTCACTAAATATATGAAAAGTCTATTTCTACATCAAATATCATTAAAAATTAATATGAAAAGAAGAAAGATATACAAACATTAATCAAATATTAGCATTTATTAAGTTTATATAATCTAATTTTTCAACCAATTCAAATCGAAAGAGAAGTCCCTACCCAATACGCCAAATTCCAATCATTTTTCTATTGTTACAATGTTACTTATTACATTCAATAAATGAATGAATAGTTGGATTATAGAGACAACATCTTACGACTAGGAAAAATATTAGAGTGAAGAGGATAGTAATTTTCATAAAAACATCTAGGCAGACGAAACGGATTTAAATAATTTATTATATATTAGATAAACTAATTAATTTGAACATTTAATAATGTCATTTTTCAAAAAGGTTAGAGTTTTAGCCTTTTAGGTACATAATAAAGATATATGTGGTGTGATATTAAAATAGGGTAATAAAACCCCATAAAAATAAACATATATGTGCTATTTAAGAGAGAAGTAAAAAAGTAAAAATAAGATGGTGGAAACTATTTAAAGGAGAGAAGACGTGCAGATATAAAAAAAATAAAAATAAAAAGATGGCGGGATTATCTTAAGTAAAATCATGTAATTAAAATGATGTTGGGAATAGGGTTGTCTTCTTCCTCACGCGAGGCCAACCCTGCAACAAAAGATTTCCAAATTCCGACATTTAAATATAAGCCCACATAGCCCTCGCCCATTCTAGTCCAAACCCGCCTAACTTCACCTAAAAATCGAGGGCCCTTCCGAAATGGGGCCCTAGGCGTGCACCTACTCCGACTACCCTTAGGACCGACTCTGCTACCAAGCGACTTACACAATGCTTAATACACGGAGTTCACAAGACAAGATGTAAACTTTCAATTTACAAACAGTGAGAGAGATGTTACATAGTTTTTAGGGGATGATGATATTCCATATTTGTATATATCGATAGTAGATAGGGAATGCTGGGTTGAGAGTGACAATGAAGGAAGTTGAGGTTCCATCATAAAATTTGTTAGCAATATAGAGAGTAGTTCAATTATTTATAAGCACATATAAAGTCCTTTATTTTTCCAATGCGGAATACATAATCTCAACACGTCCCTTCACGTGTGAGGAGTTTTCAAGTCTAATATTTGGACAACATAAATTAGGTGAAATTGAGTCATGTGGTCGTTGAGCTTCATAACTTGCTCTGATGTCATAAAGGAAGTTGAGGTTACACCATAAAACCAATTGGCAAAATGGAAAGTAACTTAATTATTTATAAGCACATGCAAAGTCTCTTTTTTCTCTGATGTAGGATTCATAATCTCAACAATTTTAAGCAACAAGAATTTTATGATAATAACTTGTGGATTGTTTAATTATATTACTATTTTTAGGATGGATAGGAGATTTGGACTAGGATCACATTTGGATCCCCTCCCCTGCTAGATCAAAAATGGAAGGATATGATGTTTTGCTCAGTTTGCTCAGCAAATGGGGATCCGGAGGTGATCCCAGTCCAGGAGATTTGATCTTAAGCTGCACAATGAAATATTAATATTAGGGAAAATCGCATCCACATCAACATCTCGCATACCTTTCCGTTTGGGAGTTGGGTTTGGGGTGGGAGGGAGGAACCTCCCCCGTGACGTGTTCATGTTGTGTGATTGATTTTGCAACTTCTGTTGGTTATGGGGTGGACTTTGTCCAAATTTGGTTGTTCATCTGCTTCTTCGCTCTATAAACTCCTCGATATCACAACCAATCAAACGGTCAACATCAGTGATGAAAGTATGCCTATAAGAAGAGTATGGAAATGTACCTGAATCAATGGAATCACGTGAAATGAGAGATATATATCTCAGTTTTATGCTATAACCTCTTTATCAAGGAAGAGATTTCGATAAATCAGTTCTCACATTAGATAGGATCATCATAAAGTTTGGAGAGATATACATCAGAAACTTCGGTAGAGCTACATTTGCTACCGCAATTCTAACACCATGTAGGATTTTTTGGTGAGAAGTGCCCCACATATAACATGGTCATAGCATTACCACCCAAGTTTTTTTTATTAAGATGTTATCAATCACCCTTCGTTTTGAAAACCAATGCTAGAAGGATTATATGAATTATGTCACATGAAGAAAGAGATAACGAAAGAAGTCTTGTATCAGATGTATGTCATCCACTTCCACAACTATGCCCAAAACCAAAACGCAACAAGGAGCAACCCACCAAGTCTAACTGGATTCTTCTGGCACTGATATCCATGGAAGCAATAATTAATACAAACCATATCTCAGAAGACAAGTATAAAATGAAAAGGATTGATAAAATTGTGGTGCTAACCAAACATTTCTTTGGGCCAAAAAAAGAAATACCCAAATGCAGCAAAACAAAAAGAAAACAAAGGCAGGGCATCCTACTAGTACTACAAATCCCGCACCACCAGAGGTCCTTAACTTTTCTTTTTTAATCTGTTTCTCGATTCTATCTTCATTCATAAGCCTTCTCCCAGTCATCAACTTCAGGTGTATCTGCAATAACTCCAACTGGCTGCCCAGCCAAAGTGGAACTCGAACTCGAACCGCTTGCTTTCGACTCCAAACCCAAATTTGGTGGACCCAAAGGCTGTTTTCTAGAGTCCTCAACCCTGGGAGATGAAGCGGATGAGCCCAATGCCGTGTCACTGTCTAGTACACTCCATCGATTTACTGAGGCAGCAATTGGTACTTCTTTATTCCACACGTTTGCCTGCGCATCTGTAGAACTGCCTGACCACTCTTCCTCACCCCATGAATCTTCCCTCCAACCGGACTCTCGCGTAACAGCCTTCTTCCACGGATTACCCCTCAGCACTGCAGACGCTCCTCCTTCCTTAGCTGTCCCCAGTCCACCCCAAGCGTTAGAACCTGATGCCGCCATAGATGCACTCCCATTTGAGTGGACAACTATAGCGCCATGATATAGTGCGCCATTATCCAACCTCCTCATTGCAGTTGCTGCTCGAGCAGGATCGTTGAATACAGCTAATGCATTCTTATCGTTCAACCATACTAACTCACACTCCCCACCAAACCTTAATACAAGTGCACTTATATCTGCATCTCTAGGAAGATCTGGGAATGAAACTACAAGCCTGGGATCCATGTCTACTAAATAATCATAAGCTGGAGGCTGGGGTGCACTAACTGTTGTTGTACCCTTAACCCCAAGTATCCGAGTGGGGGCTTTTGATTTTGGTGTAACATGAACCACAATAAATCGCTTAGGCTCCCAACCAGCGGCTTGAACTGCAAGCTTCCATCTTTCAGCGATCATCCGAACTACATCCCTCTTCTCCTTTAGCATTGGACAGAAAACATGAACCTTGAGACCACTTGTAGCACCTCTGCTCTTGCCGAGCACTAAGTACTTGCATCTCTCCTCCACTGATAATACCCACTTGGGATCACGTCTAAGAAGGTCCGAAAGCAACTCAGAAACAGCAGAACTCTCACCAAAATGGAGTGCATCCAAGTTTGGAGGAGCTATATCAAAAGCATCTGCAAGAACCCGTTTTCTCTCCATCTTAGCACATTCATCATCACACATAAGCTTCCTCTGTCCGAGCGGGATCTTCTTGCCAGTTGATTCAATTGGTTGAAGTGGTGCTGGCAACCTTTGAATAACGGAAGCTTCATACACAGTATCGGCCTTGAAACTAGCATTGCTGCCACCAGAATCACAAGGAACAGTTGCTGTCATCCGGCCACAAGAACAAGTGATTGTGACAGGAAAATCACATCTGCTATCAGGACAAGAAGCATAAGGGTGACAAAGTGAAGTACATGTATGCCTGCAATCTCTCCTAGGGGCACCACATATCTGTCCACAAGAAGTTTTTGAACCTTGTTCTGCTGAGCAAGATGTATCACAGGGAGGTGGGTGACAAGTCCTGCCACAAGCATGCATACCACACTGCCTTGTCTTCCCACAGAGCTTGTTACACTTGATGTCCCTCGACCCACAAGGAATGTTCCTGAGGACCACATGCCCACCAATGCACTCCTTTGCCACAGGCACCGAACATGGTGGACAGTCTCCAAAGTGGCAGCTGTGAGAAGATGTATGCCCACAAGGCTGAGGGAGTGAACACGGCAGCTGACATGACGGGGGAGGGGTACCGCATGGTAGTGGAGGAGGGATTGAAGTCCTCCCACAGGCACAGGTCAGGTCCGTGAAGATTGTATCAAGGCAGGGAGGGCAGTGGCCACTGTGACAAAGCGATTCACAAGAATGCTGACCGCACCTTAACTTCTTCCCACAGGGCATAGAGCAAAAGTGAGGATCCCAATCCCCTGAGAGAGCATTATTTGAATTAGAAAGGGGACAGCACCTCTCACTGCACCGATGTCTTCCACAATTCTTCTTCTGCCCACAAGGCTTGTCACAAGTAAATTTCTCATTCTCCATTGTGGTTTTAAAGCATTCCACTGTCCGAGAAGTTGACCCACAACGACATTTTTGGGTCACTTCAACCAAACAAGGGGGGCAATCCCCAGTATGGCACACCTCTTGACACTGGTGCATCCCACAAGGGAGAGACTTGCCACATAATTGTGAACAGGTTGGAATCGGATCCAAACAACTCTGTCGTTCCTCTTGCAAGCTTGTTTTCCCACAGTGGCATGTCTTAATCTTACTTGGCATTAAATTGCAATCTCCGCATGGCCCTGGATGGCAAACTTCGCTGCAGGAATGATTACCGCAGCTAAGCATTTTTCCACACGTGGAACTGCATGAAAAAACACCATCTTCTGCCTTCACCTCTCCCTTCACAGTCATGTCTCCACAGAGAACAACCTCCACCTTTTTCTTGCAAAAGCAGGACGCATCAACAAGAACCTGACAAGGATCACAAGGACCCACATGGCAAGTCCGCTCACAGCGGTGACGCCAGCAATCAAGAAGCTTATTACAATGCTGACCACAAGTCAGAACAGATGTCCGATCGGAACATCTTGTTGTGATTATTTTCTTTCCACATGGGCATAAACGTGGAGGGGCAAATGCTTTACAAGGAGGGCATGGACCTGGGTGGCACTGCAAGACACAAACGTGAGGGCAAAGATCGTCCTTACTCACACCCTTACCCGGTACCTCCCTCTCAAGTTGCTTCCCGCAAGGCTCGCCACATGAATGTGGTGTCAAATACAAATCTGAAGGTGGGTCCGTCCTCTTGCCACAAAAGCAAACATACCGAATCTCCTTTGACGAAGTGAGCTGTACAGATTGACATCCAGGACACCGCCAATTAAACCCCTGATTCTTCCCCGCAGACATGTCGATAGAAGTGGGAGCTCGAGCCCATTTCTTGATGCAAGCCAGATGGAAAATTGAGTAGCAACTTGAGCAGGACCAAACAGGTGCAGACCTCCTCACCATATCATAACAAATCATACACTCGACAGTGCCCTTCGTTAGCTTATCCTGAATTTCTTGCACAAGCTGGGGCAAATTTGAGTCCTTCAATCCCTTCTCCTCCTGATTGTCATTCCTTCCCCTCTCCCTTCTATGGTTCACCGGCCGACCCTGTCCTCTAACGCCATTATTTCCTCCTCTATGTGGCCGAATCTCTGATGGAACAGAGCTATGATTAGGATGGCTGACATTGCTATTCGGGTTGTCCAGGTTGAATCTTGGAGTAGGCTGGCTGACACTGCCATTCAGGTTGTTCGGATTGAATCTTAGATTAGGCTGGGTGACATTGCCATTCTGGTTGTTTGGATTGAATCTAGAATTAGGCTGGCTGACATTGCCATTCAGGTTGTTTGGATCGACTTGTGGAGGCGGGTTCACAGCCGCAGTGGCAATGGTAGGGTTGGATCCTCTCGGCACCCACTCTCGACGAGCAGGCTGAGTAGGCTGAGCGGCAGGCTGAGCAGGAAACCTGGACCTATCCCTTCGCTCATTTCGGACATGAGAACTCATATTCTGCGAAACCACCAAGCTCTCAAACCTCCTATTCTCCGACAGTGTGCCGAAATAGGCGATCGAATAAGAAAGAAAGAACTCCCCAAAGGAATTCACAGACAGAAAAACTGCAATCAATCAAAAGGCAATGAATTCAAATTAGAATTAAATTAATTGACAAAATCCAACAAACTAAGCCCTAAGCATCCACGAGTTCACTAACTAAAATAAATTCACATCTAATTCCAATCAAGCTCAAAACTTTCCAGCATTTTCTGACCAGCCAAACAAGAAAATAAAGAAAATAAATTCATATCTTATTCCAATCAAGCTCAAGACTTTCCAACAATTTCTGAAACCCCCACAAGAAAAACAGAAACCCTAATCGCAGGAACAACTAAAAATCGGATCCAAATCGACAAAACAAGAGAAACAAAAGATAAATTAATCAAGTAATTACCTGATCGGGTAGTCCCAGATGATAAGAAACGGAGATAAAATTTCCCGCACTTTCAGTGAGAATCTCCCTCTCTCTCTCTCTCTCTCTCTCTCTTCTCTCTGTCTCTCTCTTGATTAAATTTCTGGGATTTCAAGTGAAAAACCCAAAAAAAATAAAAAATTGAAAAACTTTACCCTTTGTGTGTGGCTGTGTGGTGGGTCCCTGTTAATCAGTTGGATACTTTACAGATGGGTTTGTCTCGGAGGGACACAAACCGACCCGGAGAAGAAACGGGATGAGAGAGACTGGTTTATGTATATTTATAGTGAGGGTGTGGGTTGGGGGTTGGGGGTTGAGGGGAAAGGAAAGGGGAAGGCGGTGAGGGGAGTTCGTCACCGAAATCGCATACTCTGACCGGACCCTTCGTTTACCGCCACTTGTTTAGAGTCCTCTCCAAGTATTTGCGTGCTCACCACGAACCACTCCGGCCGCCAAGCCCACCACCGTCCTCTTTGTGTGCAGGCCTCCCCCCATTTTATTCACTTGACCCAAACATATATTTATTGGGCTACGTCCAATCTCTTTCAATGACCCAATGCAACTAGACACAAAATGTAATGAGCCCTTTTAAAGAGTTATCTGCTAGGAAATACTTGTTTTTTTTTATAAGTTTTTTTGTTAAAAGCACATCAAAGCCTTTCATTGTAAAGGCATATTTGGGACTGCTTTCAAATGGTTAAATCTAATAATTAAAAGCTGCTACTAATTGCATTTGGTAAAAAGACTTCAAAGTGATTCTGAATTGTAGAAGCGTTGAGTCGCTTCCATTTTACGTGTTTCTAATGTGAGAATGTGAAGGATAATATCCCGCATAGGTGATGGATTAACATTACAAAGACTTATAATAAGTTGAGCTACTTTTCATATTGCTAATTGGTTTTGTGGTGGAATATTCTCAACTTCCTTCATAGTATCATAGACAGGTTGGCAAGCGTGTGAAGTAACGGCCACTAGCAGAGCCAAGTACAAGGCTCGCCTAGGCTATACCATAGGAAGAGCTCTAGTTCTTTAAGCTTAAAATATTAATCTTTTAGTCTATTTTATGATTTTTACTTGTCATATTCCACTTAGCAAATGAAAATTTTGAATCTTAAGGCTGCTTTTAAGTAAAATACAAGCTAATAAATGTGAAATAAACTAATCACTTTGACCAATATTATAATTTAATATCACTAAATTAAAACTCTCATACCACAAATGGTTCCTTATTTTATTCACTTGAAAATTTGAAGGTTAGAAGCCTAGAAAACAAAGTGCAAATTTTTTGCTTCAAATTATTACTTTCAGGTTTACTATTATACAACTTTATGTGGGCAACAAAATATTAAAATTTTTGTTTCGTATTAATAATTTTAGCTTAGCCCCATCAAATAATTTATGGCTACACCATTGGCAACAACCACATGTGCTTTACGTATTTAGCTATATTCGCTACACTACGAGAAGGGGTTGTGAGTTACAATTGATTATCTGCAAGCTTAATTAGCTTCTGAAAAAAAAAATTATATATATATATATATATTCCCGAAATAGGTTTTCAAGATTATGTTGATGCACTTGCATATGGTTGAAATTAGAGTATTGTTGTTGCTATCAAGTTTATTATATTGTTTTGCCTCAAAATATCTGATTAATTCATATTTCCTAATAGTTTGACTACCTTCTTATTTGTAAAACATCTACAAAGGATGTAATTTTCACAGTATTTTTTTTTTTTTTTTTTGGTAAACTAATTTTCACATAGTTTTTTTAACTTTTCACATGCACTTTTTTATTGTTACTGTCGGATCTCAAATAAAACCAACCGTTAAAATTAATTAAAAATGTGTGAAATATATGAATATGTGCTTATCACTTCTCATTATTATACAGAGAGAATATATGGAACTAGGGTTTCACACAATTACTTGAAAGAATTAAACTGCATTCCAAACAGACAAGTACATGGAGCTAGGGTTTTGCACCGAGAAATGTGAAAGAGATTCTTAAAAGTGGAATTTTTCATAAATTTCTTTCAATCTCATACTTTTTGTATATATTTATGATATTGACGTTAAACTGTAAAGTAATAAAGAATTCATAAAAAAATCTCTCTTTAAAAGAGTTTCCTTAAACATTTCTCTTTGCACAATTACTTGAAAGAATCAGACTGCATTGCAAACGGACAAGCTTATCTCATTGTTGTCAGCAGCAAGCTCTTTAAATTTGGCACGTATATATATATTTGCCACCGACTTGTCTATTACCAAAACCAGATCATCAGAATATAAATATAAAAGGGTACGTATGCTTGGCCAATTGAGATTTCCAGGAACTTCAAACAATGGTGTAGCCAGTAGCGACTAGGGACGATTTCAGCAGGCTCCTCGTCAACTAGTACTGCAAAAGGATATGAGGACCAACTCATCATTCATCACCAAATTAACAAGTCGCCAAAAATAAGGAAAAGACGAGTATGTCATCATATACCACATCAGATATCAATAAGTGGGATATCTTATGAGGTAACAAACTTTTGATCTTTAGGTGACTAGTTAATGTAAAAGTTTGATCTTATAGGTAAACTAGTTTGGCATCCTATGAGGTAGACATTGGATCGTATGGGTAAAAGTAGTTTAGCATCAACCTTTTATGTCAAAAGGTAAAATACCTAACTAGGTTGAAAGCCCATCACCTAATAGAACATCATGTAATAGGATAATTTAAATGCAACCGAATGTATATTTTTTATGCCTGTTTCATTCAACATGTGGTACATCATAATATAATAAGATCGATTTACATACCGTTACACTTAAGTTTCGCTCCCGTAATATTTTGATTAATTAGAACATCGAAGTGCTTACCTTGTAATAGTGGTTCCTACTCATCTAGTTTATATTTATCTATTCCGAAGAGAAATAAACGTAAATGAATATAAAACAAAAACTTCTTTTTTTTTTTTTGAATTTTTAGTCACATAAACAAAAGGCAAGATCAAGACTGTTTTCTATTTTGTTAGGGTAAAGACTAAACCCTACCTACAACAAATAAAACTGTCCCTGCAGCTGCAGGAGAGATATTTTAGTATGCTTAGGAAAAACATCATATGTCATTATACAATTATAGGGATAATTGAAAACAAAAACTTTAAATTGTATAATAACAAGTGGCGTTCCTCCTTGTGTACTGGGCACATTGAAAAATCTCTCCCGTAAGGATCTTGGTTTGGTTTCAAGTAAAACAAAGCAAAAATACTGTTGTGTATATGCCCATGTTTAGTAAAGAGAATCCTAGCAAACCGAAAGTATTAGAAGTGTGAAATGAATTGAAAAGAAAGTTGTGTGACAAGGGTTAGCTTGTCTTTAATGTTCTTGATTTGGTTTTTAGTCAAACAATGGAAAGGAAGTTGTTTATTTACACATGTTCCATGTTGGTACAGAATTCTAGCAAAAATGAAATGCATGATGATAAGTGTGAGAAGCTATAGCCATTAATTTGCAGCTTTCCTTAAGGGTATCCTTGTTTGTCAAGGATAAAGAAAGTTGTCTAATATGCATGTTTCATGCTTTATTCATGTTTGGCTTAAGATTTTTGCAAAATAAAAAGTATTACAACAGTTTCGTTCTTTTGAAAGGTACTCTGAATTCAAACCACGTCATGAACCGTGCTTATTAGAAAGAGAAAAATATGATACAATACAAGTGATTGGAGGCTAAGAGGAGGTTCATTCATTTGCAACTTTCTTTAGCAAGTAAATTGATAATTTCTCTTAAAGAAAGTGAAATGAAACACTTTTTTTCCTTTTTTTTTCCCGGAATATACATTATAAAGAGTAGTGTTATTCACACACTATTTTTTACTTCACACACATTATATATGGATATAATACTTTCATTTACTTTCTAGCTGGCACCAGTTTGCATATAAGATTCACCAAATAATACAATATGCGAAATTATTAGAAAAAAATCATTTAATTTTAAGCTTAATTTGATATCAATATATAATTATATTGGCTTATACAAAATAGTGGTGCAGAATTTTCAATTGTATGCATTGTATTTGGTGGTGTCCAGGTAAATGAATTATAGACAGGGATCAGCACCTGCCGTTCATAATTAATTTTGTTACTTTTTAGTTTTACCCCACTGTTCTCCAAATTTAATTATGTTTCTTTATTTAAATAGAATATTCATTAAATAACAAAGAAAATAACTCTTATTATATTTTTTTTTAGTTTTTCTCTTTGCGGTGATATGTTCTTGATAAAAATAAGGATGCTTTAGATGTTGGCTCTTACAATTCATTATTTCTTGATAAAAACTCATATATCTTTAAAAATCCAGTTTAAGCCCAAATTTAAAATTTGCAAACATATAGGAACACTATTGACCTATTAATGTAATTTATTTACACTCATGCCACTCATCCTTTATGGTGCCTTTTTCAAATTCCTAAATTTATGCCAAATTAAAAGTAGTAGAAAAAGTGAAATAAAATGAAAAAAGTGTTTGCATTAGCCGTATCTATGTTAAACTAGAAAAGTAGATTTTTTTTTTTCGTGATATATTTTGTAGCAATTTTATCCATATTAATTGGCAGGTAAATTAGTTTGTTCCAATTATTTTAAAAAAAATACTGCACCTATATTATATATTTTGAATCAAATAACATTCCTCTAACTTGTAGGTAAATTATTTTCTATGTATTGTTATATATGTTAGACACGATTTGTTGTTGTATAAACATGAGTGGAACATAATATTGTTGATTTTATACATCAAACTGCATTTCTTTTGTTATAGGTAAATTATTTTCCATGTACAAGTACTAATGTTAGGCAAGTTTTGTTGTTGGTACATACAATATTTTGTATCATTGTAAAGAAAGATATTACATTACACCCGTGGTATAATTGTTGTAGGTAAATTATTGGAAATTAATTTGTAGTTAGGTAATGAACATTTTGCATCATTGGAAATGAACATTTCAAAGAGTAGGTAGGTAAATTAATTTGTTCTAATTATATAAAAAAAATTACACGACACCTAGTTATATTTAATTTTTCCAATTATTAAAAAAATTTATGTCACACCCAACCAAATAACATTTCTCTAACTTGTAGGTAAATTATTTTCCATGCATTGTTAGATATGCTAGGCACGTTTTATTGTTATATAAACATGGGTGTAACATAATATTTTTAATACTATGCATCGAACTAAATTCCTTCTTAATATAGGTAAATTATTTTCCATGTAATTAGTACATATATTAGACACGTTTTGTTGTTGGTATAAACATTATTTTGCATCATTGTAAAAAAGAGATATTATATTACACCCATGGTATAATTGTTGTAGGTAAATTAATGTGCATGTAGATAATGATACAATGTTCTAATATATTAATAAAAAGGGATAAATTCAAAAGTATTCAAGAATAGGGTGAAAAAACTAAATCGAATAGTTTTATGAAAATTCAAAACCTTTCTAAAAAATTAATATGCAATAAATTTTTAACATTAATGTCTTCTTTTTTTTTTTTTTTTTTTTTTGTTGCAAAATCATTTACTATTTCCTTATAATTAATTGTCTACATCAAGTATGTAATAGGGGTATTTTAGGCATGTGAAAAGTCTAAAATGTGTGAATTAATATGATGTTAATGAATTTGCTTATGTGGATCCTAGTCATTGAGTTTTCTTTAAGTAAAAAAGTTATGTAGGATTTTATATAAAGAAAATTGAGTTTAAAGGGCTAAAATCATATTTTCTTTAAAAATAAGAGGTTTTTAGGTATACACCAAGATTTTAGGCGGTTAAATTCTTGATAATAAAAACGACAGTTCAATCACTTCAATGTTCGGTACTTGCAATATTAGAGTATTAGTATAATTTTTGTGCAAGAAAATTGATGGGAAAACTTATATAAAAAGATTTTAAGAATTCACATGTAGCTAAATTCATACATATTAGGGTTAGAAGCTAATTAAATGATAGTTGTTTCGTGAGAAAGAAAAATAAGGAGTGGAAATCTGATGTATATTTTCCGTCTTATGGACGTAATGAATTTCTGAACAGCAAGAGCGCACTATAAAGTACAAGCCAAGAGTACAACTCAACCCCAACTCATATAGTCATATTCCTACACGTATTTCTGAACACTGTGGACTCTCTCTCTCACTCTCTCTCCCTCTCCTGCTATAATTTGTTCCGGTGATAGAAGTTTGTCGCCATATCAAAGCTCTGAAACCCTATCTTCTTCGTTTTCTTACTTCGGCTTCCCGTTTGTAACAAAATGTCTCTTCTCACTGATCTTATCAACCTCAACCTTTCTGATTCCACCGAGAAGATTATTGCAGAGTACATATGGTGAGCATGCGTTCTCTCTCTCTCTCTCTCTCTCTCTCTCTCTCTCTCTCTCTCTCTCTCTCTCTCATTTTCCTGCTGTTTTCGGGATTAAATTTGATTTTTCTGTTTTTTTGTTGAATCATGAAACAGGATTGGTGGGTCTGGTATCGACATCAGAAGCAAAGCCAGGGTAACCTTCTATTTATTCAAATATAATGTGTGCGTATTAATTCTATTTGGAGTACTTATAATTTTTGTATGAGATGAAGCAGACTCTTCCTGGACCAGTGAGTGATCCCTCAAAACTTCCCAAGTGGAACTACGATGGTTCCAGCACTGGCCAAGCTCCTGGCAAAGACAGTGAAGTCATCCTTTAGTGCGCTCTCTTTCTCTGCCCTTTTTTCTCTCTGTTTTTCAAGTCTTATTTATTAATGATTTATTTTTCTTGGCGTTCAAAAATAGTCCACAAGCAATTTTCAGGGACCCGTTCAGGAGAGGCAACAATATTCTTGTAAGTCTCCGTCGGTTTTAGTGAAGTGATAATGTTTGTTGCAGTGTGCTTACCTAATCTGGCTATAAGCTAGACGTCTGTTCTTTAATCAAACTGACAATATGTCACCAATAACGTATTATATCATTGTCAAGAAAACTTACTGACATGTTGTCAATGCACATTCATTTTACTTAAACAATATACGTGCTTCACAAAGAATTTATAAGTACTTACCTCTAACTATTTCTTAGTATTTAGTAGTTCTTCTATTATTTGTAGGTCATATGTGATACTTACACCCCGAGTGGAGAACCAATTCCGACCAATAAGCGGGCTAACGCCGCAAAAATTTTCAGCCATCCTGATGTCGTAGCCGAAGAACCCTGGTAATAAGTTGTACCATTCTTTGATGATGTGATATTCTAAAATACTTTAATTTATTAAAAAAATGGGATTCGAAGTCCCGACGGAAGGGAACATGACCTTAACCATTTATCCTAACTTATATATGTGACATACCTTTTTTTTAACCTCTTACATGTATCGGGGGAGTTCTGTTTGGGAATTCATTAAATATTTATTTTGATTGAGTGGTTTGATTAAATTTAAATTGGAAAATTTCAGGTTTGGTTTAGAGCAAGAGTACACTTTGTTGCAGAAAGATCTGAAATGGCCAATTGGGTGGCCTCTCGGTGGATTTCCTGGACCACAGGTAACAACACACATACCTCGAAAGAAAAATATATATCTCAAAGTTTAAGAAAAATTAATTTGTAATTACTTTACTATGCGGTGATGTTTTTAGAATGAATTAACTTTTGTATTTCTCGTAAATTAGGGACCATACTACTGTGGTGTTGGAGCTGAGAAGTCCTTTGGGCGTGACATTGTAGATTCTCACTACAAAGCATGTCTATATGCTGGCATCGACATTAGTGGCATCAATGCTGAAGTTATGCCTGGCCAGGTAAATACTAGACACCGAACAAAGCCTAAATATATTACTCTCTTGTTCTTCTGTGCATCGGGATTTTTCTGCTGCACCTATAATGTAATCTTCTCTTAATAATATAGTGGGAATTCCAAATCGGACCAACTGTTGGCATTACTGCTGGAGATCAGTTATGGGCTGCTCGTCACATTTTGGAGGTAATTTAAACTGATTATATGTGATTTAGTGGAAAATTGAATGACCCTCGGCGAGTCCTTGTGATGAAAATGATCTTGTTTATGTATTAATACAGAGGATTACAGAGATAGCTGGAGTGGTGCTTTCGTTTGATCCCAAACCTATTGAGGTAATTAGAATAATTGGAGATAATCCAATTTATCCCTTGTTAATTATTTGGTTAATTTCGGATTTGAATGGTTTGAGGCGTAATGTGTGTGTGAGCAGGGCGATTGGAATGGGGCTGGTGCTCACACAAACTACAGGTAACAAATGAGTTATGTCTTTCTTCTTGTGGTTTTCATTGATTGGAAACTTCAGAGAATCATGTGCATTTGATGGTAATTTTTCAGCACCAAGTCGATGAGAAGCGATGGTGGTTATGAAGTGATAAAAAAGGCGATTGAAAAGCTTGGCTTGAGGCACAAGGAACACATTGCTGCTTATGGCGATGGTAATGAACGCCGCCTCACTGGGCGGCACGAAACAGCTGACATCAATAGGTTCTTATGGGTACGTATCCCTTTAATCATTTGAATTCGCATTTGCAAATGACTTTCGTATACTTGAGAGTGCAATACTGTGATTTTCGCTGACAGGGAGTGGCAAACCGAGGAGCGTCAGTGAGAGTCGGGAGGGACACAGAAAAAGACGGGAAAGGTTACTTTGAGGATAGGAGGCCGGCTTCTAACATGGATCCTTATGTTGTCACCTCCATGATCGCTGAAACTACTATTCTCTGGAAACCCTAATTGGCTACTCCTACTCTGCAACCATTATTTCCAAATATTGAAATAGAATGGTGCATGAATGGGAATGAATGAATAAATCAATTGTATCTTTTCTCAATCGTGGCATTGGACCATTACAACAATAAAATTTGACGCTAAAATTATGGAGATTTAACCATGTATTGGTAATTAGATAAAAGACTTTCCTTCCCTGTGTTGAAGGTTTCTCTCTTTTTTTCTTTCTGTTCCTATGAATGATGAAAAATTGGAAACATCTATCGTACGCACTTTTATCCTTAATTTGAAAGGTTATAGACGTTCTTCCTTCGACCCTCGGAGTCTTGCTGGCTTGGAATTGCCATTTTTTTAGTTTTCATCACTGTATAAGTAATAGGCTTTAGTAATTTAGCCTATAACCTATAAGAACTCAAACTGAAGTATAAAAAGGATGCACACTGATATAACTAGTTTGATTGACAAGCTAATTTGCATCAATAAACTTTAATTACAAAAAGATGAATGCAAAATTAATCGTGAATGACATGTTAAGGGATAAATAGTAACTCGTCTTCTTTAATTTTTTTAATCAAACTGTATATGTTGTTTATCAAATCCAAAAAATAAAATTGTAATTTCAAAATATTTTATGTATTATATTGTGATATCTTATGCATACATGTGAGCAGCCGAAATTGCAGGTAAGACGAAAACTAGCACAGAGAAAGTCTTGCAGGCTTGCAGCTATTCAGGGGTGGTGCGCTGTGCGCACATACACATTGATGTGGGTGCATCATGCACATGCACCACTGTTACTTCTGCAGCAGCTCTCGCGCGACGATGAGGAGGAGGAGAAAGGGGATTTGGTTGGTTCTATTGAGATTGGCAATGGCAAATTTGTTTGTTCCCAAAAATAATGAATACACGTTATACACACTGCAATGTGGTCCGACCATCTGTCATCTGCTATCAGATATCCTGGGGAAGAGGGAATATCCTAGAGTTACTGTGTTATGTTAGATTGGATTAATAATAAATAACTCTATACTTTTAAAGCAGCAGAAGTGAATGATTTTCATTTCGATTGGAAGAGGATTAAACATGAAAAAATCTCTCTTTTAATTCTATTGTAAAAAGGATTGAAACAAATAAGTTCTTTCACAAGTTATTCATCTTCTATCTTTTAGTTAGACATAATTTACCTTTAAATTAGGAATTTATTCCAATCAAATCCTATATACCAAACGAGATCCTACCTAAATTAGTAAATTATGCAATTTTTTAACACGAACCATATTGGTTAGGGATGAATCAACACAAAACCTCGAGTACATGACAAAACGTCATTATGAGTCATGAAATAGCTTGATCTCAATCCAAAAAAACGTATGCATGAACACTGAATTACTGACCATACATGTCATCCTCACAAGGGAGCTCTCAAAAGAATACGAGAGTCAAATATTTTGGTCTCACTTGATTCTTTGTTGATTTTGTTTGATGTAAGAGATAACCATGCCATGAAATACTACACAGCTAATCAAGCTATTTTTACAAAGAGCAGGCCGTGTGCATTAGAAGTGGTATTTATGTGAAGTCCAATAGTATCTAAGTACAACGGTGGTCCGTTTATTCATAAGAGTTTCTAAACCATCTAGTTATAGTCAAACACGAAGTAATACGAATACACAAACTACACTAGCCCTTTTTTTGACTTTTTTCTACGCTAATTTTTTTAGGGATTACCAGTGTAACTGAATATTGCATCACTAATGACAAGGACTAGTAGTCCACCAGTGCTTTGTTTCGATCCTTCTCATGGTGCATTCCTTTTGACTGTGAATGGGAAATTGTCAATGTGAATTTGCATATTCATGAGAAACTCTTGCATAATTGAATTCCATTTTTTATAATTTATTAAGTCAATGTGAATGAAAGGGTTTATACTTTATAGGAAACCTGGCCCTGAACGCGGCTTGTTTAGCCTTGATCATTCAATCCAAAACAATCAAAACATAGAAATATCAACAACTTGCCTTTTCAACTAAAAACGAAGTAAAATATAATGATATATATATATATATATATATATATATATATATATATAAAATAACACATACAAACAATCGAGATTTGCCAAAAGATTAGTCCTTCGACACTTTCCAGATAACTCATGTAATAGCATCCCTTTTAAACCACCAACTTTGGTTGGTAGGAAAACAACAAACACACACCAACCGTGACTCTTCATACAAAGACATACCAATAGAGAACTTTGTATTGCTAATGTGTATCCTCCCAATACCTCATGTAGTCGCCACACAATCATTTATTTTAAGTTTCGCATGTAACTTTTCGTGATTAACTTGTTAAGTTGCATTTTGTTACACTCTTATTCGGGATACATATAGCATTTCGTGATTCGTGATTGATTTGATAAGTTGCGTTCCGTTACACTCAAGTTCTTCAGGGTTCTATGACTTGTAAACAGAAGAAGAAAAAAAAGTCGAAACATATCATGATTAGCCGGCTTTTTGGTTCATATTTGATAAAACGATATCTAACAGCAAGACAAGAACCAACGTATCATGGATGACGGATGGATTATATGAAATCAATCAAAACCAGAAAGCCAAATTCCATAGGAGCCGAAAAAGTTTGATTTTCGGACAACATTTTCTTCTTCGACATGATTTTTGGATTGAATCAAACCAAAAAAATTATGAGACAGAAGCAAACAAAGAGCACAAAGAAGAAAAGAAAAGTATGGAAATCATTTCCGGGAGCAAAACAGCCGTATAATAAACTAAGAAGATGTATTATATTTACACAGAGAACACGTCTAACAGTACCGAGTCCAAAAAAGGCCAAAAAAAAAAAAGAACAGGGGAGCAAGAGCAGAAAGATGCGAAAAAACATCCCAAAAGCCCCATCATCTCCTCTCATCAGTTCCAAGAAATCAAAGCCCTCCTACTCCTAAATCTTAAGAGTCGCCGACAGAGATTGGCCTGCAAGAAATTCCGAGAGGAGACCGAGAGATCTGCCTGGCGATCTCTTTGAAGACAGGTCTTCTCATCTCCGGCTTTCCCGGCAACCAGTCGATCGTTTTGTCGGATTCTTGCTTGATCTTCCTCACTTGGCTGTGAACTGGAAAACCCACTTCCTCGAATCCCTCCTCCATCTTTCTGCTGTTGTTGCTGTTCCTGTTCTCCATCTTCTTCCTCTTCCTGTTTTATTTGGTGTATATCTATATGTTTGTGTGTATGTAATTCTAAAGGGCAGATGAGTGTGCGGGTATATATAGTAAATTGGGAGCCATGAGACGTAGGATGGAAGGGAGGACGGAAAGGGAAGTTTGGTGGAAGAAAAACCAACTTTTGGATTAGTTTGAGTCGACTCTTTTGGACCTTGTTGACGCCTAGGGTTTGATCCTGTGTGTTTCATCACGCCTTGCACACATCATACAAACACTTGATTGGGGTATTTCAAACTAAATCACGAACTGTCCTTAAATCACTTAAAATGTATGACAATGTTTAATTAATTTGGAATATCAACGCACTGGTATCATAAGTCAATTATACGTTATCACGTTACAATTTTAAAATTCATGACAATATCTAATTTACTTAAAAGTCCTCCGCTCACATAGTTACATTCCAATTGTATGTAAATATTTCTGTTTTGACTATCATCCATAGGCCAAGATCAAGTTTAACTAGATTGATCTGACGGTCTTACAAAGTGCATGTTCAAAACTACATCATGAAGTCCTTTTAGCTGATAATATCTCTCTATGTATATTTATTTCAACCCAGTCTTAATTTTATGAATTTCGTTGCTAATCTTGGTATTAAATCCTCATATTGACGGGATAATTAGTATTATCTAAAATTTGATGGCTCTCCAAATGGGAAGGCATATCAATTTATGATCTGGATTTCCCCATGATATCTGCATTAACCCCACCAGGATTTTGTTATGCGGTGCAACTTCAATGCGTATCAGATATTTTGCTTTTGGGATTTTTTTTAGTAGGTTTTTGGAAGTTCAAATCTTCTGTGCTCAAAATATTCTATTGATTCGTTTTGAATGTCAATGAATTGCACAAGGTCAGAATTTTTATGTTATGATTCCTTGTTGGCAAAGAGGTTTACCAAACGACTACCAAACCTTCTAGGGCAAGAGCTTCTATTATTTGACTGGTCCTTGGCTTGTCAAAGTTACCATCCATTCCCCTTGATTTTTAAGAATATCACAATCCCCATTTAAAAATGTTTATTTTTGTAAGTTCATCGCAATCGTCACTTAAAAAATGTTTATTTCACAAAGTGAATTAGTAAAAATTTAATCTCCTATAAACTGTGGCTTGAAAATGTGAGATTGACTTAGGTTACGATCACGTATTAAGTGAACACATTCAAATAACTTCTCAGATGTTGCATTGCACTAATTAGATGATCTGGTGATCTATCGAAATGGTATGATTTTGTTTAATGAGTCAAATGTTTCATTTGATAGATAACCATGCTGATATTTTTTTCAAGTGTTTGTGTTATATCCGGACTTGGAAACGGTTTTAGTCGAAGCCAATTCTTTTTGGTAAAATCCAATTATCCAATGAAGTCAAGTCAACGTTCTTTTTTGATTAAAATGGTCAACGTTCAAAACCCACGGTTCAACAATTCAACTCTTAACACCGCGGCCATCTCCGTTTATTTGAGGGCACAAGTCAAATTTCGTGTTGGTACGGGGGTGATTCAGCAATTCACCAAATTTAAGCGGGTACAGAAGTTCCACTTGCAAAGATAAGGAAGGCCTACGTGGCGTTTGACGTGGTGGGTTTGGGCGGTTAAGTTTGTTGGTCGGGCCATCATTGTCTTCTGGATGTACAGATAGGCCCATTATCTTTCATCATTTCGTATCGACTTGTAAAACCCAAATCTCAATGAGATATTGACACGTGCACGTCCTGCACAATGGCTGGTTGTTGTTATTTTTGGCTAAATTGGATTAATTGTTTCCGTGATAATAAGATAATTAAAAGATAATCCCCGTAGTAAAAAAATTCGGATTTGAAATCTCTTGACCACCAGACTTTCATGAGGCAATCCGACTACTTCTTGTAACTCCGGAAAATAGATTTTACAGATATCAAATTCAATGGTCTGATTAGTTGCTGTTTCATTGATGTAGGGCCGAAAGCCAGATCTTCCTTGCTGCTGCTTGTACGCATTACTCGATCGGTTGTTGAGACTGTAAACGGTTTAATATCGGTTTAATATCATACCTAGTTTTATAATCTGATTATATCATATCTGTCGGAGTTTTGTAATGGGAACGCAGGAAAATTTTGAGGAAAGGTGGGATTGTTAATTTTGGTTAACGGAAAGTTGACGGAAATGTTATTTGAGACTTAGATTTTAATAAATTTCACCACGAGAGTTTAAATCCGAATGTTTTAACCACAGAAGTTATCTTCCGATTACCCTATCATCACGAGATTAATCCAATTTAGCCTAATCTTTTTGTTTTTAATTTGGAATGGGTTTTAAGTATCACATTCTTAATACTAATTGAACAATTCCGAGTGAAATTTAAGCACTAGATTTGTGAACTTGTACAAATATACCTTCTTCGATATCATGCATTATTCTTAAGCTTAAATATTATAACCTTTAATTATCACGGGGTAGTCTAATAGTTGGACACGTTTTGAGTTAACTTTTGGTTCTGGTGAGTTACACGATAATAGTAAGGGTGAGACTAAAATATCTCTGCAAGTCTATCTGGCATAAAAAAAGATAAACTTCCATGACAAAGCCATCAGTTGATCAACTTTTTTGAAAACTATTTTGATATATATTTTTAAATTTAAAATTTTTAACATTGAGTGAGGCCTAAGCATTAATAGGATGATGAGTTCCTAGTGTCAAACTTTCACTTGTCCCATCATATTAGTTAAATCGTGTCCTCTTTGTGATAATTCCAGAAATCTTTAAATCGTATTCGTTCATCGTACATCGTACGGCTAGTTTTTGATAGGTACTATTCATATTTAATTTTAAATAAAAAATTTTTAAATAATTTATATCGCATAATTGATAGGTAGTAGTTTTTGATAAACAGGCACGATTTAAGAATTTCTGTGAGGATCCTTTTTCATTAATTCCCAACTAAACATGATTAGGTGTCATGTGTCACCATTGAAATAATCACATTTCATTCTCATCATGGTTTCTTTTTATTCAATTTGTTGGTCCTTTTCTTTTTTCGAAAGCAAAATTTCTATCATTCGAATGCTGTAAACGAATTATAATTAACTACCGTTAGGCTATAGATTAAACTTGGGAGGGAGGATCATCGCCGGATCCTCTTTGTGAAGATCTCGAAAATCCTCCAATTACATCCGTTTATCGTTCATTGTGCGGCTAATTTTCGTTAGGTATTGTTTATATTCAATTTTAAATAAAAAAATTTACAATAATTTCTGACTGCACGATGAACGAACGTAATTTGAGAATTCTCAAAATCCTCACAAAAAAGATCCAGCGACGATCCTCACTCTAAACTTGTAATTATTTAATCAATGAATAGCGTTAGTTTTTAGTAAAGGTAATGCCATTGAGAAACAAAATGTACATACTCCATCCAATGAACGACACACCAACATGTATAATGGATGTTGACGCACGTTATGGCAAACTCTACACTTATGATTGGTTCTATGCTCATAAATCTATTCTCCACCAATTTTCGGTAACTCTCTCCCTTTTAAGAGAAACTGACTTAAGTATTGGAGATCCATTAGCCAAACCCCCCACTCCTTGGACGCGTGACTTTGATCTTTAATCAAATTTGTTAATTATTTTGTAAATACAAATTTGTCAAAATTAAAGACGACGAATTTTTGCTAACACGGTAAGTGCTAGAAGCTTGTCCTTCAATAACTTAAACCCTAGCTAGAAAATGCACGACAGTTTGCATTGTATGCTAAATTCCTAATGGATCAGGTCCAAGAGGACGACGAAGGAAATTGGAATTGGTAGTGAAAAAATAATTGAGGTAAGCAAATAAGTATTTTCTGGAAAATAGGTAGAGCAAAATTTAGCCTCAATCGAAAGACTTGACGTGAAGAAATATTTTGCAAACGTGTTAGGTCATCCTCAAACAGACAATGACTGAAGCTCACCTAATTTCCTGCATGTCGTTTTGAATCCTTAAATACGAATTGACCCTATATGCCTATTGGCCAACTACCGTATATTATTGTTAAATATATTCAAAAACCTCCCACTGAAAATGTTTTTCTAATTTGTAAATGGGAAATGAAATTGAAAGAGAATAAAATTGACAAGGAATGAATTTAAACTTTCATGATGATGAGGAATGAACAGGCCTTATGAATAATTTGATTACCACGTTTAATTTTTGTTTTGAAAAAATGGACTTCATGGTGGCAAAGCTACGAAAATTCATCTTTTCAAAAGTCGAAAAATTTATATAGGTATTTTAGTCTCCCTAACTATCATCTTGTTAATTAATACGTTTACTTAACAAGAATGAGATAACCGAGAAATTGAAAAATAGAAAAAGTAAAAAATGGAAATCAGATCTACTATTCTTTGTAGCTAGTTAATTCAATTGTTGATTTTCACGTATATGATTACAAATTTTAAAAGGGAACCCCACACTTTTTATGATTTCATATGTATTGGTAAATATAGGAAAAAGTCGGAATTGAAATGATTTCAAAACCTATATTATCTAGAGAAATGCTAAGGAGACTATCTCAGTTGGACTCTCAGTCACTTCACAGTTTTACGTCAATTTTGCGTGTCAACATTATAAAGCATTGTGTAAAAAATATGAGGTGGCAAAGAGTCCCAATATTGAGAGAGTCTTCTTAGCATTTCTCTAATGTCTATACTACTATTAATAGAATACTTTTTGTCAATCAAAACTACACGAAATTACCAAAAGTGAACAAAAATAAAAATTATGGCCAATTTAGTAATTACATGAAGCATGAATAATGTTGTTTTCTATGGCACTCTCACTGTGACATCCCGTCCCGGGATTATTATAACGCACGTGTGAAATTACCTTATTGCCCCTAGTTCATTTTTTTGTCACGTTGTGGGTGTTTTGTGTGGTGTGGCATGTGTTGGACCACACACACACACACTCACACACACAGTCACTCTCCCCTCCCTCTGTCTCTCTCCCCCGTGTCTCTCTCTTCCTTCCCGTTATCACCATACGTACGGACAACCACCAAAACCACCCAAACCATCGCAGATCGAGGAAACCAAGGACACCATTCAACTCGTGAGGTCGAGGCGAGCTCAGACATACCATTTTCAGGTGAGAAATACTTCGTTTTCACGTCGATTCAACAATGGCCGATTTGAGTACTGTTCATGCAAAAATTATACATTGAGTTTTTGGGATTTCTGAGCTCGTAGGTGTCTTAGTGAGGTCCTAAGGAGCGTCGGAGTAGCTCGTTGGACAAAATTGGACGTCGGGAAGGCTTGGTTCGAAGTTGGCCGAGTTTTGAGTTTTGAGACAGGTATGATCGCGTGGTTTTTAGCTTTTAAAAGTTGTATAACGTGATTCTACTAGTTTAGGGCTTTCTTTTGGTCCAAGAATCATAGAAAATGGTTGAGAAACGAAGGAGAATAGTGAGTTTAAACTTTTCCCAGTTTTCCGGCGACCGGAGTCCGGCGAGAGTAGATCGGAGAAGAAAGGAGAATATTCCGTTAGGTTTAACGGAATATTCCTAACGGCAGTGACGGCGTCAGTTAGGTTTAACGGAATATTCCGTCAGTTTAACGGAATATTCCTGACTGCGTCTGTTGACACCGTCAGTGTGCAGGGCACGTGGTCGCGCGTGGGGGGCGCGTAGGTCCGTGCCTTGGCCGGCGCGTGGGGGTGCGTGCGGCGGAGGAAATTTATTTTAAAAATATGGTTGTGATCTTGAAGTTGTGTAGAGCACGTTGGTATATTCATTTGTCCATTTTGAGCAATGTATGAGAAGTTATTACGAGAAGTTAGTTATGTGCTTTAAAGTTAACGTTTTTATAGTTGTTTCGCATTTAGGTGACACGTACTCCGAGGACGAGCGTGCACACGCGAGGCAGGGGGGCTACGACCCTTCTACATACCAGTGAGTGGGCTTTTGTTTTCTGTATATACCTATATACATTTATATTCCCAGAAATTGAATTAAAAAGGGTTATTTACCTTATGCCATGCATGTTATTATTATCGTTTATGCATCATTGCACGCATTAGTAGTGGCATACACATATTATGCATATTGGGTGCTGTGGACGCACAGGTAAGTGCCAGGTAAGTGGTAATCATATTTACTTTCAGCAGTAGTTTGAGAGACCTAGAGAGCTCATAACCTGCACCTCCGGTGTTAGTGCTCCCGCCCAGAGTAGGGCACAGTCCTTCACGTGATGTTCACCTCCCGCACCACACGCTCAGCTTGGATCCAAGTTAGGTGCATAGGCCTGTCGTACAGACCACATTAGGTGGTTCCGACTCGTAGGTGACCCGCGATTATTCGCACAGCCTTCACGTGATCGTAGCACTAGAGCGTATATATGTATTACACCCAGGCCTGTCGTACAGACCACCTAGAGTGGTTCCGACTCGTGGGCAGGTTCAGTTGTTGAGTTTGAGATTGAGCTCTATATGCAGCCGTACAGGTCACGTTAGGTGACTCCGGCTGCCAGATGTTATGTTATTGATATGATTCATACCTGAGCACATACATTTCATTACGAGGTTTTGACATGGCATATCTTGAGCATGTTGGGCATATCTATACATACGTACATATGTTATTTTCTGGGAAGTATACAGGTTTTACGGCGAGGGGTTAGAATGTATTTTGCTAAATGGTTTTCAAAGAGCTTTGTTTTTGCCCACTCACGCTTTTGTTTTGCGCCCCTCCAGGTTCTAGTTGCTTAGCCGTTGCGGTGGTTTCCCTTGAGGGCTTTCCGGCGTTTCTGACAGACACTCCCCATTGTAGGATCGCCTTCGGGCGTACTGCTGTTGTCGTTTTTGTTTGGACTGCTTTAGACCTGCTCTGAATTTGTATCTCACTTACTAGCACTTGTATTAGTACCTTGTATGCTAGTTTTTTAATTATTCGTACTTTCATACTACTACCTTGTTAGCTTCCGCACGTGCACATGGCTACGTCACCTTCGTGTGACGGCCAGCACGCTCCGATCTCGGTCGGAGTGTGTCACTCACATCCATGTAAACTTAGCAGGTCTTATTTATAAATTAATAATAAAAATAAAAAACTCCATTTATTCTAACCTCTCAAGCACACCCGTAGGGGTGTGTACAATTTCTTAGTAGTAAATGAAGGGAACTCCCCACATTTGCATGTAACATTATTTAATTAAGAATTCTTAACGTAAAAAAAAGAGAGATGGGTTGGACATGAGATCTGTCAACTGAGCATTGAGTGATAAATAGTTCTTAATTGGTGGGTTGGAGTGATCCCACTCTAATTAGGGCTTGTCTTCTTGCTAATTAAACATTTTAATCCATTGGGCTAATATACGTCTGAGAAAAACAACCCATGAAGATTTGTTTCTTCTTCTTAAGTTACAGTTATACTCTGGGCCAGTGGGCTTAACTCGTATCAATCACTTGCCAAATAAACAAAAACAAAAAGGGCAGACTGTAAGGGGAAAAAAATGACAATTGTTGATTTAAAAAAGTGGATTAATTTAGAATAGGGAAAAGGACCTCTTCAAGGAAAGTGGTTTTTTTTTTTTTTTTTGGATGAACAAACGATATTATCTATACTAAAGGGAAGGGGGTGGGTTAACCTCACAATGAGCTAACAATAATATGGTTCAAATTCGCATTTGGTAAAAATCAAACTTAAGACCTCTCATTTACAACTGAAGAAAACTACTAGATCATAGTATAAAGTGGTAAGGAAAGTTAGTAATGAGCATTTTAAGGTTCCATCTGTACAATGTTTTAGGTAATAAATGATCATTACACAAGGAATGAAATAGTAATCTCCTTTTATAGAGGTGTGGTTGAGAGAAGTTATTGCATTTGGTCGATGTGGGATCTAAGAACATTATTGTGTTGTTGACACGTGTTTAAGAGTAAGTGGAGGAAATGAGAGTTTTCATCGATTATGAGGTTAGCTAGAGCTTACTAATATGTGGTGTCACGCCCCAATCCCGACATACGTCTAGAATTGACACGTGACGTCACCAAAAATCCGTATCTATCATATCTCACCTCCGAGATATGGGCAAGCACAACACAATAATCGAATCACATAGTTATTTTCGTATGCTTTATGGCTGCATCTAACCTCCCCGTTAGACTGCCTACGTACCCTAAACAGGGATCAAGCCATTCGTAGTTCGTCATGCACAATAGTTGACATATTACACACTCCAATTAAGTCGAAAGGTATAACGTTTCTCAATCAATCAATAGAACTCGACAAGCATGAAATTACTTGACTCAGGGTTACATAACAACCCATATGAAAATCATGATTTCCCCTCCAACAATATATAGGCAATTATGTCACAACATGATACCACGATTCACAACATATATCATTTTCAAGAACCAACGATGGACAATACCATTCTCTAGCCACATTTATCAACGAGTCTAGTCATAACCATAACCATGGTATCCACATATCAATCCCACATGACGATTTATTGTTTCCACTTCAACCATCACATAACTCATCACGTTTTCCACATACAATCGCATTTCATAGTGTGTAACATAGTTAAGAATTAACAAAGCACACATTAATCTCTAGAAGTATTAATCAACTAAAATACTCATGATGACCCCACTCATATCCAACGTCATTCCATGATCACCTCCATCAATAATGTCAACCATCACATCATCAATAACACATACAACAAGTCGAAACGCAAGGCTAGAGCAACACAATTCAGTTGAAGACTACATCTTTGGAAAAGGGGATTTTGGACCACCCAACGGACCAAGGCTCCAAAGGGGATTCCGGACCATCACTCAACGGAATCCAAACAGAACTCAGTTCCAATTCACCCAACCGAATTGAACGGAAGTCCAAGAAACATAACAACGGCTCGAAGGAACAAGACATGATTCAAGTTACCCAATTCACGAAACTCAACGAACGAAGCAATATTAAGCAAAATCCACATCACAATGGGTCATCGGTCATTTACTAGACCTCACATCTCCCAAGCAATTCAATATGCGTTTCAATCACATGTCACAACCATTTCCAATACACAACTCAAATCACATTTCACTTCATCATACTAATCACTATACTTCCAACATTATATCTCAATACATAGCTTGTAACATGTCAAGGAATCACGAAGTACAATATTAACATTTAATTTCGTTAAGCAATCAGTGAGATAACATATCATTTCACGAATTTAATTAAAGAACTCTACATAATTCCCAATTTGGGGTTAAGAATAATAACATGGTAATTCTAATTTATTTTCACAATATCTATTGTGGGTAATTCCCATCTACTCGAATTTAGGATTCTAAATCACCTTACGGAATGAACTAGAGCAAGGATTCCGGACCACTCAACGGAACCAAAATATCAAGCGGTTTCTCATAATCTACCCATACCTGTCATATGTAAAGTCAATGCCAATATAATGGAATTGGTGCACTGGCAACTCAGGCACTCAGATAAGCTGAGAGGCTCGGGTGAGGGACAATAAAATAAGCATGTGATACAATAATAAAACCAGCCGTCAATCATAATTTATAAACCTTGAATATAAATCTTTCATAAGAAATCAATACCAAACTTTTGAAAACACCGAGGGAGTCACCCAAAAATCCAAAAGTTCATTCCAAACAACCATGGCATCTCACATCCATATTCACATACACACAATGAAAGTAGAAGTAGGGCGACATAGTTCATCCAAAGCCTACACCTTTGCAACCATCTCAAACTAAACTCAATGAACTAAGGTGGATACAATCCCGGACCATCACTCAACGGGATCACGGAGTAAGAGGGATTCCGGACCATCACTCAACGGAACCCAAACCAAGATACGATTCCTGACCATCACTCAACGGAATCGCGGAGTGGAGTAGGAAGGATTCCGGACCATCACTCAACGAAATCGCGGAGTACATTGCATAATCACCAATCGATGAAACAACACATGAATCAAGTTACTCAAGTTATAAAGGCTCAACGAAACAAGAAATGAAATAATGAAACGAGCATTGACACATGTTTCAAAGCAACAAACCCCATGACAATGGGTTAACGGTCCACCACTAGCCCTCACCTCATCAAATCAAGCCATTCATACAAAACAAACCATGTTTCCAATATGCACGTCAAATCCCACTTCATATAACTATATCATTGGCTAAATATGAAAATTAACAATTTATAGGAAAAATGATTATAAAGCCATTTCATATTCACACATATTAAAGTCACTCACATTTCATCATAACATACCATCTATGTAATTCAAACACCTTTCGAATATGCACGTCAATTCACCTACCACGATCATCATCAGTACACAAGCCAAATCATGTTTGATAAACATAGGTCTATGGCTAAATATATATAAATATATAATCACATTTCAATAGAATCACATTATAAGATTAAGTCAAATTCACATATGATACCAATATAAGAAATCAAGGTAATAACCATATCACACATGTTCAAGTCACTCTCTAACCAATGTAGGCCCACTAGACTTCACTTATGTCTCCCATGGTACTAATTTTATTATTTAGAACATTCCGAGACATGTTGACCAAAAATCAACTCTCGGTCAACGATGGGGTCCACAACAATCCGCAAATCCGATTTATGATCCATAACTTTCCAAAGTCCACATTATGCTTCGAGGATAACATACTAAAATTTCATTATGATCCAATGGTCGAATTGTCGTCAATTACACAAACAAGTGGCGGTCCAAATTGATCACCACACCCAACAATTGAATCTTTGGCAACCAAGCTAGACATAGGTTCACATGATCACTAGAAGGTATTTAAAACCTAGACAACACTCGTGAACGATCCCACGCACCTCCACACGCGGTGGAAGTCAAGGTGGAGGGTTTACAAACCCCGAATTTCAACATTAACTAGAGGAGCTCAAATTTACGTGGTAGCTAGAGCTCAACAAGGGAAACACTTTTCACAACTAGGCCGACGATAATTTCTAACCGGAAACTGTCCAATTTCACCGGAGAAAACCGGATTTCTAGGTGTTCTAAACACCCAACTCTAAAACGAATACGAAAGCACAAACTAAGCATACCTACTCGAAGATTATGAAGAGTAGATGAAGTTTCATACCTCACTCGAAGGAAATCATTGCCGGAATCGCCGGAAAAATGATAAAACCGCCGGAAAAGTCGTAGACTTTGCGACCTCGAGCTGCAAAGATGGAAAGGAAATGGGGAAATCTAAAATCACAGAAATGTAGGGCTCGCCAAGAGCTTTCCATGGACACCAAGATCATCCAAAACGGAGCTCGGATGAAAAAGATACAAGTGGGTCAAGTTTGGTGGGTTTATGGGTCAATTTCTCCCTAAAAACGGGTTAGGCAGCTCTTGTCCCCCATTTTTCCGAAAAACTCCCCCTTTTCTGCTGGAGGTTTCCCTCCCATTTAATTTATAGCAATTTGATAATATTATCAAAATGCCACCAACTTCAAACGACTCTAACTTCTTCGTTCGGACTCGGAAATAAGATCTGTTTACGCCTACACGCTCATGGAATCGAACTCTACCTAACCAATTCAAGAGTTGACCGAAAGGTCGAGAAAATTAGAAATGACTAAAGTAACCCTCACTTCGTTTTTCTCAAATTTAGAGAAATAAAGAACTAGTTCCAATCAAATCTTCGAAATACGTCAAAAATAAAATAAAATAATAATTTTAGGGACGGGATATCACATGTGGAGTTGCTCTGCGCATAATGAATGTGGTCACTCTTTCGATACATAATTTAAGGGTAAAAAAATTTATCATATCGAATTCGAAGTGTCATCCTGTTATTACTTAATATTCATATTTCATATAACTCGAAGTTATAGTCGTCTTTTTTCTCTCAAATCAAATAAAAAACTCATTGGTGCCAAGTGTGAGGGAATGCTAGACGTTTGGTGGCATTTGGTGCGAATCTAAGTGCCAAGTGAGGGAGAAGGTTGATTCGAAGGTCATCGTAGTTTCAAAATCAATCACATATGATACTAACACCAATATGATTAGGTAACGGGATTATAATCTAAAGTCTTCGTCTTGACATGAGATAATCATATTAAGAAAAAGTAACTTTTGGTGGTGAACACAGACATGATATGGTACAAGGATGGAAAAGCAAAAGTCAAGGGCCTATCCCTTGTGGGTTGTGGTCCTTACGTAGGACAACCTGTTGGAGAAAAGCTTCTGATCCTACACGACAAGACACACCAAAGATGTAAAAAAAGACGCACCAAGACATAATGGAAATTTGGACACACCCTCTCTTTGAATCTCTCTTTTAAAAAAGCTGCATCCCGATCTTTTGCCACAACTTGGTGCGTGACTATCTTTTGAGTCGTCTTTTGTCTCGTCAACCCGTGCTAGCAAAATATCACAACTTTATGCTGCAATTCTCGTATTATTCTATTCTTTATGTTGGTATAATTTTGACATTAACATTATCACAACCTCCTCATCGACTCATGAACCGCAAAAATTTCTATCAATCTTCATTTTACAATTAATATTTCTCAGAAGATGCATGTTTGCTTACCTGGCTGTGATATCTTTCGTTCTTGCTTTCTTTCTAGAGAAAAGTAAGGTTTTCCTGGCTTGATATATCGATCCCACTCTCTACCCTACGTCAGGTTCAAAGGAGTCATCTAATTAAATCATCTCACCATTTGTATTCTAATTATTTGATTACTTGATGACTAATGCAAAAGTTAGGAATCTAATCAATAAAGCGGATAGAAATAGGGTAGTGCACACAAACGGCATCACTAGCCAGTGGACCATTGCAAGTTGTGCGGTCCCTCTAGCTAGCTCCTCAAGTATTGCATGTAATAGTCTTGGTGGTGAGAAGATATCCACTAGGATTGGCTTACTAGCCAGCTTATGATATATTCTTACTAACAATATTTTTTTCACCAACAAGACTATTAATGTACTAATACTTTTGCCCACTAGCTATCTCACTTACGATAGACAGATCAGTAAACTATAGTCTATTCAGTGAACACTTACAAATGACGTAGTCGGTGAATCCGATCACAAATTTATTTCGTAGTTGGTATACGTTTATAAACCTCCAAAGCTGGTTATCTATGAAGAAATTATGAGCTTATGTGCTCCCATAAAAGCATGATCTACCAAAAGATTTATAAAAAAAATTAAAAAAATAAAAAGTCGAGGGAGTGACTCGACACCAAATAGAAAAGACGGAATTCAGTACTAGGGCTTGTTTGGAAGTATTTTTATAATGGTTGAAACCGTTTTTTGTGAAAATATTTTTTGAACCAATTTTTTGTAAAAAAATGCAAGTAAAGTATGGAAAATCACTTGAATGTCTTCTTGCAAGAATTCCTGCAAGAAAAGTGATTTTAGAATCCAAAAACATTTTATCTAAAAACTTTTTCAATCATTTTAAAATTGCTTTTAAATGAGCTCTTAGACAATCAAAATTAACTACGAGAACTTTTTGGGTTGATTTTTAAATATTCAACAAAAGCAAAATGACCAAGTTAAGTTAATAAATAAACTTGGTGTGAAACATATTCACATATTAATCACTTGCATAGCTATAGGTTGACTTTAAACGTCAAAGATTAAATCAACAAAATGATACAAAATAGTAAACGGCTGTGCGTGTGTTCAAAGTTCAAACCATTACTGAAATTGCAGGACAATTTTTTTTAATTTGTATCCACCTTTTCAACGTGCTTGAAAATGTTCATATTGAGTAGTTTACCACTAATTTACGTCGAGGGTTCAAGACCAAATCGATCACGTTGCATGCAGAACTCTCCGATAAAAAGATTCTTAGCATGCTCGATCTGATAATTACATTGTTCGCATATGGAATTCAACATGAGGTTTCTGGCGATGCAAAAACATTAATATTTGTTTAGCAATTTTTTAAAATAAATTGTAACATCCAACTTAAAAATAATAATTGGGGAATAAATGCTATTTATATAAAACCTTATATGCATACAATAAGACGCACACGCATCATACGACACAAAACCTTCATATTTCAACAATTTTCCCTCATGCTTGGCAGAATATAAATAAATTATCCGCTTGGTACTGTATTCAACTTAAGACAACCTAAAATTAAATATTAATCATGGTATTAACAAAACTGAAGGTCACTTTACTTCCTTTCAAGTTTCAACCACCGATGACAAATTGTTAAGCCATCTCCAACCGATCCGGTCAGAAGGTTAGAGGGCCAAAGAAATATCACGAAAACCGTCTCCAACTGAAGGCTAGGCCAAATGGCTCGTGAGCCCCACCGGGCCACAATTGCACAATCGAGTCAACCGGCTGGCCTAAACCAACCAACCCTGCGCTGGTCCATAATTCAAGCCCAACGGCTACCTACTAGCTAACGTCATTAAATGACATTAAATAACATTAAGTAACATTAAACAATGTTAAACAACATTAAATAACATTAAACTTAAACAACATTAAAAAAACATTTAACAACATAAAACTTAAATGTTTACTTCATGCTTCTTTTGGTCCAAATATATGCAACAATATCCTGTTGTAGGTACTTATTTGTGGCACGCAAACGTATCATCCTATTGCGCCTCATGTACTCGTTTAACAAGATATTACCAGTTCTTGGATGAAAGGCAAATTAGGCCCATCATATATTTTGCACGATCATTCCTTGACCTATCTGGATCATCTTGGTCGTCATCAGATTCTCCATCAATATAGCCATCACACTCATCCTCCACAATTATGTTGTGTAATATGATGCACGACATCATGATGGAGTTCAATTTATCTCGACTTCACCCTCTTGCCAGTTCCTTGATGATCTTCCACTGTGCTTGTAGAATACTGAAAACTCTCTGAGCATCTTTCTGGTATGCCTCTTGGTGTAAGATAAACCACCTTTTGGTGTCATCCACATGGTTTGGAATTGCTTGGACAAGTGTCTCCCATTTTGGATAGATGTCATCTGCCAAGTAATACCCCATATTGTATTGATGGCCGTTGATGCAGTAGTCAAGTTGAGATTACACATCGACAAGAAATTTGGAGAGTTACTCACATATTGATACGTAACACTCGAAATCCGAGACGTAAAATTATTGAGATTCCTTATCGACAAGAAATCTGCAAAATTTCTCACATATTGACACATGACACTTGAAATCCGAGATGTAAAATTATTGAGATTCCATATCGACAAGAAATATGCAAAGTTGGACATATATCGATACGTGGCACGCGAAATCCAAGACGTAAAATTATTGAGATTCCATCTCAAAAAATTATCGAGGTAGTTTAATTTAAGTAACCATATTAATTCAATTAAAATAATAAATTATGTTTGGCCTATAATCCTTTGACCCCTTCGGTTAGAGATGATTTTTTGTCACATGGCTATATTTAGCCATAGCGCCTCGGTTGGAGATGATGTTCATTAAAATATTAAATTCTTGAAGGACTATAAAACTAAAATGAGTCATCTGACTCTCATTTGATTGGAGATGACCTTAATACCAATACCAGATTGATACTAGAGAAGCACAATAGTGAAGGGCAACAGCAGTAACTTTCCTAAAACCCTAGCCCTAGTGAAAGGCAACGACAATGACTTTCCCAAACGATTAAGGCAAAAATATCCCTGCTGAACTGCACTCCACTAGTCCACTGCACTGTATTGCTTCAGTCTTCAGTAAAAGCCCTTTGAAACCGTGTAAGGTCGTCTGTCATCGTCACCCCACATTTGTATAATTTTATTGAAAACCAGCTGCGACTGAACTCTAAAACGCGTCACGTACACGTTCGTAGATAAGCCAAAGCCTCCCTTCTTTCTCCTTCGCACGCCCACTTTCTTTGTTCTAATCTTGCAATCATGCAATTTTTAAAATTCTCAAAACCCGTAAGTTGAAAAATCTTCCTACTCTCGTTTTGGCGCGTTGACAATCGCCGAATTCAATATCAAGCTTTGATTGATACTGTACGAGCGTCCTCACTTGATCACCAAGTAGACACTGATCTGAACCGCCCATGTTGTTTACTTATTGGTCATTTTCTTTTCCAGGGTATCAATCAAGTTATGCAAACAGTTGGTGAAAGCATAACTCTAGCATGGTTTTATACAACCATGATTAGGCACAACAAGGTTAAGTTGGCAAAGAATTAGCATGCAAAACTAGACGATGCGTAAATACAACTTGATCAAATTATTTAAAATTACAAATGTTAAACAAATGAAAAATAACAAGTTAATTACGGGAGAATTTATCATTTTATTTTAGGAATGAAGGAAATATTGCATGGTAGTTTTTCAGATTAATAGAAACAAGAAATTAGGTTTAGTAAATTAAAATTAAGGGCATTTCTAGTAAAGTTTTTGTTGGTTTTTTTGTTATTGGTTGTTTGGTTATTTGTTTTTTACCTTGTTTTTTCTCCTTTACTTCTTCAATTAACCAAACAAATTCAAAAAACAGAAAACAGAAGAAACAAATAGATTCACCAAAAAGAACAAAGAAGCTCAGCGACTTAAAATAAACATAGCAACATAGGATTCCATCTCTAAATTTCACATACCAAAAAGAGGTACCGTCTTTGTCAACTGCCACCACCACATGCGCGTCCGTTGTCCTTTGAAGACAAACAAGCAGTGACCACTCCTTTATTTCCAGAAGCCCTCTATATAATTGAAAATCTCCAACAAACAAAAGCAGAAGCACAACGCAGAAGAAGTTTATTATCCTCGGATATTCATCACTCACTCAGATTCTCCAATTTCCATAACAAAAGCGCTTTTGAACTGAAACTCTCAAACCCCTCCTTCTTCTCCTCCTCCTCTCTGCTCACACAATTAAAGCCAATCAATTTTTAGAATTTTCAGTTTCCAAATTTAACCTTCTAAAATTGGTGGGTTCTATTTCTTTTGAAGAAATATTCCAATTTTCTCTTATTTTTTCCTTTCAATCTACGCGTAGCGAAAGTTGGAGAAGTAATCGATGGGTCTCCTTCTCTCAAAAAATATTTTGGTGAATTTGATTTGCAATTCTTCTAATTCTCCCGTTTTCTCCAAGAAAAATGGCGGAGATTTCATCCCCATGCAAATTGAGAACATGGTTTCTTTGGTTTCCCGGACCGGAAGACAATTCCAGCGCTATGAAGAAGGTTGCCGCCAAGTTGTAGGGTATGTTTCATATCTCTGTTCTGGTTTTTTTTCAAATTTACATTTTTGGTTTTGGACCTTTTTCAAAATTCTTGTATCTTCGACCCCTGAACTTATGAAAATCTCAGTTGGGTTTTTGTTAAATGAATGAAAGTTGTGGTCTTTGTGATTAAATGCATGAATTTAAGAAATTCTCAAGTGGGTTTCTGGTAAAGTTGTGGTCTTTATGATTAGATGCATGAATTATTGTTGTCAATTGTCATGGGTTGATATGGTTGACCTTTTTGTTGGGATTTTGTATGTTTGTAATCTAATTTTTCTTGGGTTAATTTTGGAATCCTGCAGATGCATACCATACAGATATCGGGAAAAACAAACTTCATCTGATGAGGAACTGGAAGTTCTTGTGATTAGTTCACAGAAGGGGAAAGGAATGTTGTTCCCAAAGGTACTAAATTTTGTCCAATTTTACAATACAAAACTAGAAAGCATCTGTTTTTGTTTGTTGGTTTCGTTTTTTGATTGTCGTTAACGTTTGTGTATTCGCAATGTGATTGATTACAGGGAGGTTGGGAAATGGATGAGTCAATTGAAGAGGCGGCGAAAAGAGAGACGCTTGAGGAAGCTGGTGTGACTGGCCATCTTGAAGTGAGTATCTGCAAATTACCAATAGAGCAATCATGTTCTGTAGCAGTTTAGTTTAATTTTATTGAATTGAATTGAATCGAATCCGTTTACTCATCGATTGTTTGGATGATGTACTTGCAGACTAGATTGGGATCGTGGCGTTACAAGAGCAAAACCCAAGGCACGGTTCATGAGGGGTACATGTTCCCTTTGCTTGTTCAGCAACAGTTGGAACTTTGGCCCGAGAAAAGTTCCCGAAAACGTGAATGGGTAAGTGGAATTGCAATATACTTTGCCTAATTGTTTCTTCTTCTAAATTGTGTTACATTGGCTGAACTCTATGAAGATTTCTCACTCATAGTAATGTATGTTCTAAATGTATGTTTTTCATATTTTTGTAGGTGACGATCTCTGAAGCTAGAGAAGCATGTCAAAATTGGTGGATGAAGGAAGCTTTGGAGAAATTAGTTTGTCAAAAAATGCAGCCCCAACCGAAAGGAGAGGAAGGAGAAGCAACTTGTACATAGACAGGCAGTCTTAGGCTGGTTGTTTTTTCTTTTCGAGTTTTGGCGGAGCACAGCGGTGTACGTAGGGAGGAAGCAGTTTTCCAAAAAAAAAGAGCTCAGATTAGGAAACAGGATGTCAGATAGAATTGCCTTCGCTGAATCGCGATCGCTGGCGTTCCCACAGATTGTGTTCCTCCCATCGTTTCTTCTCGAGTTAAGTCGTTGCCGAAATGGGGACTGGTTGCAAAACTGTACAAGGTAGTTGAAGAAGATCATGTAGATATAGAACATCATGTAAATTTACAAATTCCATTCTTTCAATTCAATTCATTTTAATTCTTTAATGTGAACTTGATAATTCTTTGTTCATTTTCGTTCATGAATTTATGTTACCGACTCCTTGTCGATTCTTCAGCCCTTGTCGATTATTCAACCCTTTACGTAAGGAAATGATTTTCGCAGACGTTAATCCGAATTAATCCAAGTCAACAGCCGCTTCATCAAATTGAGTAATGTATGTAGGGAAATGATTTTCGCATACCTCCGTTTATTTTTGTCACGGAAATCACTTCTTTAAGCTTCGATCAAAGAACGAAGACCGATGGCATTGCTTTTGTCACCGTGAAAATTAGAATAGGAGGGGAAATGGTAGTGTTAGGCAATATCTGGGGAGCAAGAGAACTATAGAAGTGGACAAGTGACTTGGGTTGTTGTAGGAACAAAGTAAAACCACAAACGAATTTTGAAGACATGTCAACCTATATTAACCTTGTCGTCAACACATATGGTAACACATAAGCTATTCGAGAAGGTCATTCTTCAAACGTGTTCAATAATACATGTTATGTGTATGTTTATCCTCACATAACGGTAAACTCAATCATATACATGTCCTTATATTTGCGATGAATACTGAGAAAGATCCACTGTTCATTCATTGATGGGTTCAGATCTGAAATTAATTTCCCGTTCGTGTGGAGAATGGATCAGTCCCTTTGCCTGCATAGCCTGTTTTTTATGAACCAAAGATTACAAATTGCCCACTTTTCGTCATTTGTGGAGGGCTGCGGGTAATTAACTATCTTGGTTCTAAGATCTGAAGTACTTTTCTTAAAAAAAAAGATCTAGAGTACATAAGTGCAGCAACAAGAATACAAGATGCATTTCGAAAGAGAATGCAAGCGATGTGGTAATCTCGACATGGACCAACCATGTCATGAGTCATGACAGAGTGCATTTGCTGATTCAAGTTTATGGAGTCACCAACTTCTGTTGCTGGTGTTAGGCAAACGATGGAGATGAGTTTCATACTCATCCCCTAGGTTGATGTAAAGAAGCAATAATTCCGCTTGCACTAAGACTCAAGTTTGTAATATTCTACACATACGACTATATATATATGCATGCAAAATTGAAAATTTGGGGGCCCTTCCAATTTGGGGCCCTGTGCAGTAGCACCACTTGCACCCCCTCAGCGCCGGCCCTGCTACAGGAGTAAACGATAGTTCTGCGAAAGATGGTTCCACTGAAGCCTTTTATAACATACAAATATATGTATCTCTATTGTTCCTTTACATGTTTTCATTACCCTTTTCTTCTAAATCTCACATTCAGTGCTTAATTTTCTACACATTGTGTTTAAGTAAAGGCCAGGAGGTGGGATACAAATCAGTGGCACATGTGATCGATCTGCTGCTGGATGAGCTGCAACGAGAAGAGAAACGTCGAAGGACATGAACCAAACATTACAATAGCACCTAGATCTAGTTGTCGTAGATTTGAGTCCTTTGATCTTAGGTGGAATTTCTGGGAGAGTAGCGTCGGAGACATGTTTATCCGAGTAGGTAGCTTGTGACTGATACTTTTGGATGAGTCCTCCTGCATTTTTCACATGCTGCAACTCAACTGAAGGATTATGTGATTGACTTGTTTGCACTCACTGAGCTGCTGGTTGGGACTTGGTAGTGTCAAGACTTTCCTTTGTTTGTTTTGGTCTCACCCTACTTCACAATAGTCCTCCCAATGTGAGAGCTATGTTAGGATAGTCCAACCGAAATTTCTTTCCTCCATCACAGAAAAGAAAACAAAAACAAAAACAGTTGATACAAATGATGCTCAATTTATAACATGGCGGATACGGCGGCAGAAGAACAAAATTGAGCAAGCTTTGAGTTGAAATGAAAACTTGCAAGTTCATTAAAAAAAAATATATATATATATATATATATGTGTGTGTGTGTGTGTGTGTGTGTGTATATACAGAGGCTTTCATATGATCAGATCCCAAATGGATCGCAAATGGTCAATTATGCCCCACTATTTTGATGCTCTAGCAGGGTAAAACAGACTCTTTCTATTTTTCCTTGTTCTTATATCTGCCTCAATGTTGTTTGTCGCATGTGAAAATATTTGCCAATTGGGGTCCAAACTTTTGTTCTTTCCGACTTCTGACAGTCTGACCATCTTCTACTTCTTCTTCAACGCAATCCCCAAACCCTAAAACCTCTGCAGAACCCCCAAAACCCTCCTAATCTCCATCGAACCATCTCCACCGTCCATTTTCAATCTCAAAAACCGAAGTATGCCCGTACTCCAAACCAACTGCATCTCCAATCTCCCGCCAAATCCCAACTCCGTGGTTCCACTTCCGCCTTATTCTTTGAGCTACTCCCTCAGCTCCGCCGCTTCTACATTCTTCGCCAGAGGTAAAAAAATCTTCAAATCCAATTCCGCTCCTTTCCTCCGTGGAAAGCCCCCGCGCTGTGCTCGTTTGGCGGTGAGAGCCGCCGGAACCGATTACTATAAGACTCTCAACGTCCCCAGAACCGCCACGCTGCAGGAGATCAAGTCCGCTTATCGAAATCTCGCTCGAAAGGTGAGCTACTTCTTATTGCTTATGTCACAATGCGTGTTATTTGCCTAGAAATTGAAGCCAAAGAAAATATTTTCACAAGTTTGAAGTTGGATAGTTCGAAACCCAATTTAGCACTGTAAACTAAGCTGGTTTTAAGCTGCTTGATATGCTCGAAAGGGTTGCGGTTAGCGAAAGCTTTAGATTTTTCGTCCGGAAGGCGGTGATTTTGGTGTCGATTATGTTGTAATTAGGCATGATACTCATGTAGAGAAGATGATATAATATAATCCCAGTTTAAGGTGAATTGAAATTTGATGTCGGAAATGTTGTAACTTGGAGCAGTATCATCCGGACAAGGGCGGTGGAGCTGAGGACAAGTTCAAAGAGATTAGTGCTGCATATGAGGTATTACGATTTACAATTTCTAGTTGTTCTTCTTCAATGATGCTGCATTGTCATTTTTCTCTTCATTTTCACATTTCCGTTGTTCTTTTGGTATCAGTTTTCAGTACAAGATGGGTTTTTTTTTTTTTTTTTTTTTTTTCCCATTCAGTTATCGTCATTTGTTTATTTGACTGTTGTTCTATGAACCCATCATTCATATTCTAATGAAGAATCTTTGTAGGTCCTATCAGATGATGGGAAAAGGTCTTTATACGATCGCTTTGGTGAAGCAGGTTTACAGGGAGACTATGATTCCTCAACCATGGGTCCATCAGGGGTAAGATCTTCTTGGTCTTCTGAGTAATATGGACACGGGAACATGTATTGTGCTTAGTAATTTAATTTTGGATGCTTTTCTAGTGAAGGAAATAACTAGTTTAACTGCATGCTAATGGAACCATCAACGTTCAATAGGTGGATCCTTTTGACATTTTTGATACATTCTTTGGAGGTTCGGATGGGATGTTTGGAGGAAGGGGTGAATCAGGAGGCATGAACTTCAATTTCAGCAACAGGGGAAACCAGGGTCTTGACATTCGGTAACTGTCTAGCTGCACTGTTACTGTTGAATTATCTTCATGAAGGCACATAATTTATGTTTTATTGGCTTTTCTTTTAACTTCATGTTGCAGGTACGATCTGTATTTGAGCTTTGAAGAATCCATTTTTGGGGTACAGAGAGAAATCGAGGTTTCTTGTGTTGAGACATGTGATGACTGCAGTGGAACAGGTGCTAAATCTGATAAAGGCATAAAATCATGTACTGGTTGTGGAGGAAGAGGAGGGGTGATGAAAACTCAGAAAACACCATTTGGAATGATTTCGCAGGTAAACAGACCTGTTATAACATTAAAAGTCATTGAAACCACATTAGGTCCAGTTAGGCCATCTCTAATTGAAAGGGCTAAAGGTCCAAAAGCTGGCCTAATTTGCCCAAAAACTCAACTCCAACCGATGGCTGGGCTATAATTATGTGGAGTCCACCAGGCCATTATTAGCCAAAGAGGCATCAGGCTGACCAAATATAGCCCTTTTCTTAGCCCTTTTTTGGTGCCCAGCTCCTCAAATGCAATAGTTGATTCAAATTCAACATTTAGATTTAAAAGCATCCAAATGTAATTAAATCAAATTAACCAATAAATTTAAAGTATAAACTTAAAAGTAATAAATTATTAAGGGGGCTATGTTTAGCCCCTCCGGTTGGAGATGGTATATGAGTATGGCCTAATATTGGTCATTTAAAAATAATTTTTTGCAGGGCTATAATTCAAGACGGGTTTATATTTAGCCCTTTCGGTTAGAGATGGTCTTATGCATAAATTTTCTTAGCCTCGTAAAATAGACACCGTAGATTTCTTTCTTCTTATCATCCTTTCAAGATTACACTATACGTCTTAGAGATATGCTTCATTGATGATGTTTTTTTATTAATAGGTATCAACCTGCTCAAAGTGTGGTGGTGATGGTAGAATAATCACTGATCCTTGCCAAAGATGCAGTGGCAAAGGACAAGTGCAGTCAAAAAGAGCTATGAGCGTAAGCATTCCAGCCGGTGTTAATGATGGAGCCACAATGCAAATTCAAGGGGAGGGGAATTTGGATAAGAAAAGGTTTATACACAGTTCCAATTTAAGCATACGTCAAATATGTTTTGCTCATATAGTCTAGTTGTTGATTTCTGTCCTCAGTGGTTGTTAATCCAATGCGTTTGAAAACAATCTACCTTTACGACGGATACAAATTCCAAATAAAACACCAACGTTTTCTGATCTCTACCCATGGCATGCACTTTTATGTTACACCTTTTTAGAATTTGTGTGATTATCCTTGTTCACGAGTGTTGCTGTATGTGACTTGATAATAAGGCATGCCCTGCGCTAATTTCTTTGTCATCTGCATTTGGCAGGGGTAAAGTTGGCGATGTCTACATAGTACTCCATGTGGACGAAAAGGCTGGAATTCGCAGAGATGGTCTCAATCTGTACTCAAAAATCAATATTGATTATACCGAAGCCATTTTAGGGACTGTTATAAAGGTAATCCTAGCTTTATCTCTCAGTGAGGGTCTATGAATATCAATGTTCTATTATTTGGTATAAGTTGTATGACATGGAAATTGTGATATAACTTCAGGTTGAAACTGTTGAAGGCTTGAAAGAGCTTCAGATTCCTTCTGGAATTCAGCCTGGAGAGACAGTAAAGTTGCGACGCATGGGGGTTCCAGACATCAACAGACCTTCTTCTCGAGGAGATCATCATTTTACTGTCAATGTTCTGATCCCAAAGATAATCAGGTTGGTATCCTTAAACTATGTTATGCTCCCTTCTTTCCTATAATTTAAACTTATTAGTTGAACTTGACATCCAGCTTGATATCCCAATACCTTTCATTTTATTCTATGGAATTTATTGTAATTTTAATGACAGTGATAAGGAACGTGCACTTGTCGAAGAACTGGCTTCGCTTAAAGCATCTAGAGAAGGCCATTCAGCTGCTTCTAAAGGCACTGGTATAGGTTTCAGACTTTTATCATCTATCTAGTTGAAAAACCATAGTAGGATTAATTTCATGCTTATTTCAGGGATACGAGATGGGAACTTTGGCAAGCATAGAACCAATGCATCAAGCCAGGCAACTAAACGTTCTGCATCCTTGTGGGACTCGATAAAGGGCGTGTTGGGGTATGCCTCAGTCGAGTTCTTTTCAATATGTTCAGAACTCATCTTGCATACACACAAGCCTCTCATTTGCTCATTTCGCAGGAAGAGGCAGTCGAGGGAGGGATTTGCATCAGTCAGCGTGGACAGGCCGCCGTTATTATGGGGGTCATTCCAGCCGGATCCGTTGCATATGGCATCAATTTTTACAGTTTTAGTCGTAACTTGTATTTGTACCGTCATGGGAAAGACCGGTAACCTCACTTTGTTACAGCAAAAGGATGGTTCTCCTCGTACTCATAGAACAAAAAAGAACAGCGTTGATAGAAATACAATGTCGTGACGTTGCTAACTATGATGTAGTTTTTACATACAACATTATACATTGGATTTTAGGATTTGCCCTGCAATCTACGTCCTTTCCTCTCACGTCCAACTGTATTTCATGGTCTTGATTGTCGAGGAAAATTTCGGATATTATCTAGTCTTTACGAGGAGAGCGATTTGAGCTCGGAATACACTGAGACGACACACTAATCAACTCTTAGTTTTTGTGATGTACATAGTAGAGAAGTTTTTGTGTTGGGTACACAATGACTGGTGTACTATTCTTTGTTTTCGTTTCATTCAATACATGATATTGAGATATGTAAAAATCACTCTTCTATAATTATTTGAGTGAAATAGTAACATCACGATGTGACAGTGCCCCAAATACCCTAAAAAAATTAGTCAAAATAGTGGGCAGGGTGATTTTACGGGCTGATCCAGGTGGACCTCGACCCCAGCCCAAGTTCAATCGACAAAAACCCTAAAAGGTGACCCATGTAACAACTGACGCAAGTGCTTCTTCTAGGGTTTTACTGAGAGGCCGTTTCTGCTCTACCGCTCAGTCATCTCCATACGAACCCGCCGTCGCCATGGTACCTCTCTCTCCCCCTCAACAATATTAATCATATATTCACTGCTTCTGTGTGTGATTTTCCAATGTGAGTCTGTTAGTATTTAGTGGTTTTGTGATGATTGCTGTTGTTCTTTGCTTTAATCTTGTGGGTTAAGCTTGGGATTTGTGTTAAGATTATACTCTGATTGTATGATGGATGCGGTATTTGAATCGTCGAAAAAAACTGGCATAAACTCGTTTTAGTTTAGCTCAGAAGAAAATGTAACAATTGAATGTGCTTCCTTACTCCTTAGGAGCTGTAGGTGGTATTCCTATGGATGACTGTTGAGTGCCCGAAATAGAAAATGGGTGTCCGGGATTTCACGGTGGTCCGGTACCCACTGTGGAACCGGAGCATATTGGGTTCCGCTCGTGATTGAGTACTCAATAAGTTTGAGGTTACCCATTTGCTATTTTAGGTGCCCAAGTGCCACTGTCGCCTCCATTAGTCACGCCTTAGATTATGGATGCCTTTTAGACTGCAAAGTTACGTATCTGACAATGAACTGCACGAAGTCCGCTTCATTGTGTTTGGGATGATTTGTTAAGTGTGTTCTGATTTTTGAATATGGTTATTAGATTGTTGTGTCTAAGTTATTCTTACTCTGCACACGTCGTGTAAAACCGTTCTTTTGTGATTATTTTGGTGTTGGTTAGTAATTTCTTATGCTGCGTCCTGTAATTGGGTTTTGTTTTTTCAGATCGCATAATCCCTGTTGTAGTTTGTGTTTCTGTGTGATTTGTTTGATAATGGATCGTTACAAATGTGGTAATGTGTTAGGTGAACGTTCCCAAAACAAAGAAGACCTACTGCAAGAGCAAGGAGTGCAAAAAGCACACCTTGCACAAGGTTACCCAATACAAGAAAGGAAAGGATAGCCTTGCTGCTCAGGGGAAGAGGCGTTATGATCGTAAGCAGTCAGGTTATGGAGGTCAGACCAAACCAGTGTTCCACAAGAAGGTAAATCATTGAGTTCTTGCCCCCTTTTCATACGGGGAATAAATAAAGAATAAATGAAAACCAAATGTCTAGATGTTTCTACTTCCGCAGATTGATTTCTCCGTTCTTATTGTTTATTTTTTCAAGAATGATCACGTTTAACTTTATGAACAGGCAAAAACTACCAAGAAGATTGTTCTGAGGCTCCAATGCCAGGGTTGCAAGCATGTGTCCCAGCACCCGATCAAGGTTAGTGTATTGTGTGTGCAATTTGCTCGTTTTTGTATATAACCGTTATTTTCGCTAATGGTTGGTTGTTGTCACTGATTTCTGCAGAGGTGCAAGCATTTCGAGATTGGTGGAGACAAGAAGGGGAAGGGAACCTCTCTTTTCTAAATTACTGCTTCCGACAGATTTTGTGTTACTTTTCTATCTATTTGGAGCTTTAAAGCAAATATCGTGGTTTTAATTATCCTTGTTATTAGGTTTCTGTTAAACATCAGATTGTTCTTGACGATATTTTCCCTGCTTTAAATTGATGTTAGATCTTCTGTTTGAAATTGATGTGGCATTTCGATCTTTTCTTTCATTTCGTTATCATGGGGTTAGCAGTTGATGGCTATATAAACCCTAGTTCTTTGCTGTAACTTTCAGATTTCAGATCAATTAAGCTTTTGAGTTTTAGTCAATCTAGTGGATTCTAGAGATTGTGTTTTTGGTGTGTTTTCGGTTTTAGAAGCTCGTCTAAGGCTTTTCTGATTATTCCGCTGCGTTAGTCGATGTTGCTGTATATCAATTAATTGGGTAATGCCGAGATTAAATTTTGTAAATCAAATAATGTGGATGTTGATGATTAGATAATTACTAATGTGTTGATTAACATGCTTATTTGTTATTAGCAAAATCATTTGATTTAAAAATTTGATCTTCCCAGCATTATCCTAACTAATCACCAGCATGGTGTGACGAGAGCTCCTGTATAGCTATCTCCTCCCCTTCTCTGAAACCCGGCCATCAAAACAGTGTATGAACATTGAAAAACCCAGGAAAACCAACCCCAACACCCCCCCCCCCCCCCCCACTTCTCTTCAATTCACCAAAAACACCACCGAAATGCATTCCCAGCTGTCCCTTTTTCTCTTCTCCCTGCCGGTTTTGCTCCCCGTTGCAAAACCAGATTTGGGTTCTGACCGCGCCGCCCTGCTAGCGCTGTGCTCTGCTGTTGGCGGCTAACCGTGCTCTGGAAGGTCAGCCAGTCCAGCCTATGGAGAGAATTTTCAGTGTGTTCGGAACATGTGTGCATGCGTCATATGTTATTATACAAGTTGAGATACGCTTGGAAAAAAACACTTCCCTGATAATAACATATGGCTAACTCCCTCGAGTTCGGACACATTGAAAAACCTCTCCAGTTCATATTCGTGAACTGGCGTTGTATGCCAGAAAAATTAAATTCCCCAACAACGAAAAATAATAATCGGAGGACCCGAATCTTTTCGGCTCCAACACACCACTTTATTCATACAAAGGTTTATGTTTTTGTGATCACAATGGTAGGGCTTCCTTTTGGATATAACGTGCAGGCTAATGTGACTGTTTATGCTAATGATAAAACAACTAAACAAGGTCTTTGAATTTAAATTCTTTTTTCGTTCGAACTAAATTGGCCCACTTAGTAAAGCAAATGCAGACGAATCAGATCTGTGCTTTGCAAAGGCAGAGCAATTTGTAGTGTGTATCAGATAAAGGCATAATTTGCTGTATACCAACTAATCACCAGCATGCTGTGACCTTGCTCTGTACTATAAAAATGAGAAAAACATGTGTAGGGTCACTTAAACCATGTCATTCGTAGCGCAACTCTTGTATTTGATACCACCTTACCTACATTTACTGTAATAAGGTCACTCAAATCACGTCATTTGTAGTGCACTTCTTATAAACTTTGGATCGTTCAAACTCTTGGTTCAATCTTAGTTGGGAGAGTTGCCCTAGTTAGTAGAGAATATCAAAGTTTTCAAACAACTGTGCAAAACGTTGACTGGAGTGGAAATATAGAATCAAATATATGCTATGAAAAACAACTTAAACAATAAGAGACTTCTAACTCAAATGATTAAGGGAAGTATTATTGGTACTCCAAAAATCTCATTCTACACTCCTCATAAGTGTATTTTTCTTTCCTAATATAAAAAATTTAGAGTGTAGAATAAGATTTTTTGAAGTGCTAAAACAATTCCCATGAATAACCATGTATACTCATACGCCCGAAGCAGTGTGTTCGGTTTTCTTCTTCCAATGTCCCTAGTAACCCAAAAAAGGAAAACAATTCATGGGAAGTGGAGAGGACAGCCTTGAATATCATAAACCAAAAAATGCTAGCTACAAAAGTAAAGATGGTATCATTTTCCTTTTATAAAAAAAGTTAATACAAAATGTTTACGCGGTTCAACTATGAATGTACAAATATGTAGACTAACATATGGTCTCATGATTTCTCGGTTAATTCCATCAGAAAATGCTGCCGACCATGACCAAAATGTGTAGATTGACAGATCGTCTCATGATTTCTCGGTTAATTCCAACTATAATTTGAGGGGTTACCTTTTCTCGTGAATAAACTTGAGCTGTCTTTTTCTCAGCCTTCCTCCCAAAATTCACACTTTCTTGAAAAAATGTATAATTAATCTAACTAACCTAATTAAATCTTACTAACCTAATTATTCGTAACTGATTAATTAAGCAAACCATATGCATGAAAAGAGATATTTGTTTGTTGAGTATTGAAATGCAAGTAAGCTCCCATAAAATGGAGCTTTATTTTCTTACAAAGTAATTAACCCTCCTGATGACTATGGAGATGCTAGTAATGTTCTCATTTAGACTTTCTAATTGCATATTCTCATTTTTCTCTATAATTCTTTAACGTTGTTTGATGATTAAAATTATCTATCATCTAGGTCACCCCTTAAAAATCAATCCTATAAAAAAAAAAAATACATCAATCGTTTAACCATTTGATTAGTGTTGTCTAAATTTACTACTATTTAACTAAAAATATGGTCCTGTTTATTATTGGATAATAATTTGATGGCCTCAACTAATGATCAGTAGAAGAAATGTACACGTACAGCGCCACGTGATAGAAATATGCAAATATCGATCAATATTATGGCCTCCCAATCAGATATCAGATGGGAGATAGCAGATAGGAATTTAAGCTGATCAAATGGCAATGCAGATCTCTCTATCTTCTTTCTTTCTGCATGTGTTGGTGTTTTTGTGTTTTTGTGTGTGGGTGAGAGAGAGAGAGAGAGAGAGAGAGAGAGGCCGACACAGGGAAAGCATGCAACATGAATTATGGCTTTCCAAGTGAAGTGAGGTTCCTTCTGTAAACAAACATCTACGTAATTTCTGTGTCATTATTCTTAGCTGTGTGAGGAACTTGGCTGTGTTGGCCCTCCATTTATAATATACATTCCAATATTCGATATTTACGTGCCTTCAAGAAAGTGCATGGACGTCTTCCTCCCTGTATAAATATACAAGAAGCTTTCCAAGGCGTATCTCGTTTTACTGCTATATAGATAGGAATATCGACAACATATCAAACACTATGTACCACCAATATATCGATACATTATATCAACATGATATTGACTTGGTATTAAGAATATGAATATCATATCAACATGTAGTTGGCCGGCTACTTTCTATTGATTAACATCTAGTCGTTGCCTAATACTTGGTGGATAATTGGCTCTCTGAGTTTCTTGTGTGTCAATACATACACAGTTCATAGATAAAATAGTGATGAGAAGTTAAAGTGCATGCATCCCTCTCCCACCGCACCTTCCATAAAAAGTGTTTGTTAGATAGATGGTCCTACTCTCCTACTCGAATACGATTTCAACAGCTCTGCCTGACGATCCAATACAAAAATATACGTAGTTTTTCTATAATAATAATGATAATAATTAAAACACCCACTTATTTGTTATTGATTATTAATCATTTTTTTTCCTAAAAACTGAGTTAGTTAGTGACTTCATCATGGCCTTTTGATGACCGAAAAAACTCGATGAGATATTTCAGCATCTTCTAACTACTATTGTATGTTTCACCAACACCATGAATCAAAGTTATTGATTTATTAATCGACTACTCGTAGTAAGAATACCAACAAATGTACAATAGATTAATCCAAAACTTATTGTCTTCATATTCTTTAATTAACTATATTCGAAAATTCGATTCATAAAGCCAGTATCCAGTCCAACTAAGAATATCTCATACAATATGGGGTGGCCGCAGATGCTCTTATATATAAATAACAATCTTTTATAAGGAAGAAGATTATAAGAAGTTTCTTCCAAACTAATAATCTAGCGCAAAGTCACTGGATGTTAAACCAGGATTAAGGAGAGGTGGGAAAATGTTTTGGAGTGTCAGTTAGGTTAATCATTCGTTTCTTTATTTTTATATCAAATGATTATCAACAAACAGGTTTTAACAGTACGCTTTTATATCAATTATTAGCGGCAAACTCTATCCCAAGTTACATTAAGGTGCAGAAAAGATAGCTATAAATTTTGATTACTGTTACGGAAAATAATACAAAATTTAATTGACCATTACGACAACTACACAAGATATCATTTGGAATATGTGTGGATCCATATATAATTCAAAATAAATTACGGTCTTAATCAAAATTTCATCATTTCAACACCAATTTAAATAATTGAGTTGGTAGATATACGGTCTTAGTCAAAATTTAATTATTTCAACACCAAATTAATAAAATTAGTGTTTTGTTAACATATATATCTTCGAACGTGGACCTGAGTGTATATATATGTATTATAAATCGTCCCATCACCCCAGCGGTATGATTCGTCGGTGGCTCTTGGGGCAATCATGTCAACGCATCCGACGGCTCACAGTGACCAAAACCAGTTCATACGTATTAGGATTAATCTTTTTTGTTTTTTTTTGGAAAATAGGATTAATCTGTTTTACGTCACCAGCAAGAGTTCATTAAGAAATAGCACCTCTAATTGAATTTCTAACAGCATGTAGCACAATACAAACACAAGGCCGACTCCAGCCAATCAACTTGGCAAATTCTTTTTCTTTTGTCAGATATTTATTTACTTGCAGAAATTTTTCAGTGAGAGGACAAAAAGCCATGTAATGAGATTATTAATTTGCATGTTATAATCATTGTTTTAAAAACCTTCGTCTAGCGCTGTTTAGGTCTTGTCTAGGCGTTAAATAGTTGGCTACTCTTCAGATTAATTTATGGCCGTTTGAAAATTAAGAAGGGGCTTCTAAATCTGCATAGGCATCCACCTAACCCTGTCTAGACACCCATCTAGGTCGCAACTCTCACTTAGATAGAAAAAAAAAGATAACTTTCATTTGGGGGTAATGCTAAGAAGACTAAATTTGGAAACTAAAGTTGCAAACTAAATGATTTGTCACCAATAAAAATAAACACGTTTATCAACGCTTAAGCAATAAACCAATCATCAACTTTTATGTCTTTTAGTTTCCAAAATTTAGTCTAGAAATTGAGTCTCTTTAGCATTACCCATGATGTTGAATACTTGGATGAACACTTACTATATGTTTTGTTTTCCGTGTTTTCAATATGTTCTAATACTTTATATTCTATATATCACTTTATTTTGCAATTTATGTATCATAATATAATGATGTATTTTTTTTTACATATAAATAAACATTTATTTATATGTAATATAATAAATTTAATTAAAAACTAAAACAACTGCCTAGCCGCTAGGCCCCTAATCATGAAATTTAAATTCATCAAGCGATGATACATAAGATGGTAAACTTTACCATCACTTGAGGGTGGTGATCAAAAATATTCTCATTGTAGTCTTTCAAATAATATTTTGTACTTTAATTTTGTTTTCAGCTAAATAATATAATATCTTGATTATATAATCAAGTTGGTGTATTATTTTATCTTTTGCTTACAATATCCGACAACCCAACGGGAATTACTCCCAAGAAATATAAATGAACACCCGAAACACACAGATTTAGAAATATTTAAACTTTAGGGAAAATAAAATATGCCTAGCTATTAGATTATAAGTTAAGCAAGCAGTGCCAAATCGTCAACCTCTTTAGAAATAGACATCTTGTTTTGTCATCAACTTTAAGTTTTGGCTTTTGGAAAAAGCAAGTTGATTATCTTAAATATCGACAAATATATTGTTGATGATTGAACAAGTTAAATGACAAAAATTCAGTTTTTCTCAGTTGAAAATTGGGATGAAAGTTTATGTTATTTCACTGCTCTAATAATAATAATAGTATCCAATGCAGTTTAGAGTTTTTTTTTTTTTTTTTTTACATGCAGTCTTCATTTGTGTCTCACTTTATCTGATATATTTTACCACATGCATTCTTCCTTCATATATCACGGTAACCTATTCCATCAACTATGTTAGTTGTGTAGCATATGACATGTCGTGTTAGTAGAACCCAAGAATAAAGAGAGGTAGGCTAATTTCAAACTAGATTTTGATTTCTCCCGATTAAGAGAAGAAAAAAAGAAGAAGAAAAGAAGGTTGAACTTCAAAGTTTGTGAGTCAATTTCAAAGTTTTTGGATCATTTTGTAAAGATTTAATCCACCAACTTAGTTGAAAAAACTAAATTGTTCATGCCACGCTAGCACAATTAACGACTCTGTTAACTTATTTGATGAAATAGAATAAAGTGGGACATTAAGAATGAATATATATGTTACAGTGAAACAATATATAGTGTAAAAAGTAAACTGAGATACGGATAAAAAGTGCAAATGGTAAAGTAAGATTTGATGAAAAATATGGTTGTCATAGCTACAAAAAAAAACAAAAAAAGTACACCATTTGGTATTACTTCAATGTTTAACAATTGGAAAGTCCTCTAAAACACCTATTTTATAAAATAATTAACTCAGTACTAAAATGAATACATATAGTTAATGTATACGCGAGTTACATTTGGTTTTTGTGTAGAACGTACAAGTGGAGCGGAGTGGTTCAATGCCACCCCGATCAACAGCTTGTGCCAAATTGTTTATGGAATTTGTAATTATGTATGTGACTATGTCCAATGAATAATTAGGCCGTTGTACAATATAATATATGGGGTATTAAACAGTGATCTTTGGTATATGACTTCAATGCTACGTATCATTTATCGCTACAAGTATTTTAACCGTTAGACCTGACTTTTACAATTATTTAAATATTTTATTTTCAACCTTAGTCATTTATTTTCGCATCTAAACCCTGTAACAAGATAAAGATAATCATATATAACTCATTATTGCATTTGAATTTTACTTCGGTCTATGAGGCTTCAAAATCAAATTTGTCATTGCCACTTTCTCAATTAATTCATTGATGAACAAAAACGTTTACAAAGAAAAATTGTTAAAAGAATTGATAAAAATCAACATCCACCATACACTTGTACAAACAATCCAAATGCACATAAGCCAATTTCTTAAATAAATTAAATAACAAAATATCAGAAAACAAACAAACCCATCTAAAATGTAATTTACAGGGAGAGAAAACAAAGAAAAATATTTAAAAAAAGGAATTTTAACAAAAAGTTATCTGGATTGTTTACTGTAACGAAAATCTACATTTTTATACTAAAAAATCAATCTTAGTATTATTTATTTTATCTTTTATTTTATTATTTTCGTTAAATCTTAAAATTTTCAAACTATTTTTATTAATTTCCTTTTAAAAACATCCAGTAAAAATAAAAGGAAAAGAAGAAGAAAAGCAAAAGACCAAAAAATGCAAAGGGAAAAAGAGTAAATGACAGTTGACTACGCCGCCCATCAGGTCACCACTTCTCCTTCACTCTCCTAACTGTCACTGCATACAGCTAGGGTTTACTCTCTCTCCTTTCTTCCCTATTTTAGTATTTACCTCACAGCCTGTAGCCTGTACTCCCTCTCTCTCTCTCTTCTTTCTCTCTCCTAGGGAAACCAAAAGGCCAACAAAAAGGGCCAAAAAGAAACGAGGAAATGCAGCTCCCAAAACACACTTTCTCCTCTCTCTCTCTCCTCCTCTGAAACCCAAAAACCAGAACAATGTATGATCTTTGAAAACCCCAGAAATCCACACCCCCACCCAATTCACCAAAAACGCCATCTGGGGTTCCACCAAAATGCATTCCCAAACCCAAAGGCTTTGCCTTTTCCTCTCCTCCCTGCTGCTTTTGCTCCCCATTGCAAAACCAGATCTGGCTTCTGACCGCGCCGCTCTACTGGCCCTGCGTTCTGCCGTCGGCGGCCGAACTCTGCTTTGGAATGTGAACCAGACCAGCCCATGTTCGTGGGCTGGCGTCAACTGTGAGGACAACCGTGTCACGGGGATTCGTCTTCCCGGCGTGGCTCTATCCGGCGTAATCCCGAGTGGCATTTTTGGAAATCTGACTAGTCTCCGCACTCTCAGTCTCCGTCTCAACGCTTTAAGGGGTCCTCTGCCGTCAGATCTCTCCGCCTGTGTTACTCTTCGTAACCTTTACTTGCAGGGGAACCTTTTCTCCGGCGAAATCCCGGAGTTTTTGTACAGTCTACACGACTTGGTCCGGCTGAACTTGGCGTCCAACAATTTTTCCGGCGAGATCTCACTGGGTTTCAACAATCTCACCCGCATAAGGACTTTGTATCTTGAAAGCAACAAGCTTTCTGGAGCGATTCCTGAGCTGAAGCTTCCTAATCTCGACCAGTTTAATGTATCCAACAATTTGCTAAACGGGTCTGTTCCGAAGCAGTTGCAGTCTTACTCTTCAAGCTCGTTTCTGGGTAATTCGCTATGCGGGCTTCCGCTTGATGCTTGCCCTGGAGACGGCGGAGGAGATATAAACATGAATGACCGCCACAAAGGGAGAAAGCTTTCAGGTGGTGCTATTGCCGGTATTGTGATCGGATCCGTGCTGTCTTTTCTCGTGATTGTCATGCTTTTGATATTTTTCTGCCGAAAGAAGAAGAGCAAGAAGACGAGCTCCGTCGACATCGCCACCGTGAAGCACCCGGATGTCGAGATTCCCGGCGAGAAGCTGCCCGCGGAGGCTGAAAATGTGGGATACGGAAATGGGTCTTCGGTGGCGGCTGCTGCGGCGGCGGCGATGGTGGGGAATGGGAAAAGTGAAGCCAATAGCGCCGTTGGTGCTAAAAAGCTGGTGTTTTTTGGCAATGGGGCGAGGGTGTTTGATCTGGAGGACTTGTTGAGAGCTTCGGCGGAGGTTTTGGGGAAGGGGACTTTCGGAACCGCATACAAGGCGGTTCTGGAGGCTGGGACTGTGGTGGCCGTGAAGAGGCTGAGGGATGTGACAATTTCGGAGAGCGAGTTTAAAGAAAAGATTGAAGCTGTGGGAGTGAAGGATCATGAAACTTTGGTGCCCCTGAGGGCCTACTATTTCAGCAGAGATGAGAAGCTTCTTGTCTATGATTACATGCCTATGGGAAGCTTATCTGCACTTTTGCACGGTCAGTGTTTCTTCCTATTTGATTGCTTGCTTTATTGGTTGATACACACACACACACACACACGCATATATCTTTGTATATGTTGCTCTGCCGTTTCAGTTATATTGTTGTTTCTTTATTTCTTTGCTGGAATTTTGATGATGATGGATATGATCTCTTCTGATGCATCATTAGTTTCTCCGAATCTGGATAAGATTAGAAATGTTAATGTGCTATTTGAGTTGTCTCTGAGGATTTGTTATGCATAATTTTGCATCTCCACAGACTCTGTGTTACTCATTTTCGTGCTTGTTTCCTCTCGTACGGTTGAAATCTATTAGTGATATATATATTCTTTGTAATTTCAGTTTTGTTAGTACTTCGTTTTGCATGATCTAAGTTATGCTATCAGCGTAGTCTTCGTATATGCATCATTAATCAGGAATTGCTGTTATTCCAAAACCATTTTATAGATTTTTGGTTCAAATTCCCATCTTGCGTTCTATCTTGACACTACAGGAAACAAAGGAGCAGGCAGGACCCCATTGAATTGGGAAATCAGGTCCAGAATTGCCCTTGGAGCTGCCCGTGGAATTGAATACCTACACTCTCAAGGCCAAACTGTCTCGCATGGAAACATCAAGTCATCCAACATCCTGCTAACAAAGTCCTATGAAGCTCGGGTTTCTGACTTCGGCCTAGCACACCTTGTTGGTCCCTCATCCACTCCCAACCGAGTTTCTGGCTACCGGGCACCAGAGGTTACTGATCCTCGCAAGGTATCCCAAAAGGCCGATGTTTATAGCTTTGGGGTATTGCTCTTGGAGCTACTTACTGGGAAGCCCCCAACTCAAGCGCTCTTGAATGAGGAAGGAGTTGACCTCCCAAGGTGGGTTCAGTCCATAGTCAAAGAGGAGTGGACTTCAGAGGTTTTCGATGTTGAGCTCCTCAGGTACCAGAATGTCGAGGAGGAGATGGTTCAGCTCTTGCAACTTGCAATAGATTGTTCGGCTCAGTATCCTGACAAACGCCCTTCAATCTCCGAAGTGACAAGGCGCATTGAGGAGCTACGTCATTCTAGCTTGCGAGATGAGCAGCCCGCGGTTGTCCGTGGTTTAGACGATGTGTCCTCTCGATGAGTTGAGTTGCTCAGGGCCGGCCTTCGGCCATCTTCCCTCATGGATTTGCAGGGCAATTCCTTGCTTTGTTGTGTTAAATCTGGTGGTTTTGTCGTATGTTAAAAATCCAAGTCTTCCTCTCACTTTCCTTAGGAGCCAAACTGTAATTTTTTTTTTTTTTTTTTTTCACCCAATTGTTCCCCATTGCACTAGTTTTTTATTACTGCCCTTTTAGGTACACTTTTGGGGTGGATATCAGTTCCATTTGTTGTTGGTGGATTATGGTTTTATGTAATTATTACTTCACCTTTTGCCTTTGTCTTTTATTTGTTATCATTTATTACAACTATTTTAGCTACTTGAAATTAAGATGTTTTGGTTGCTTCATGTGTTGGTTGTCATGTCTTTTCATACTTTGGTGAAAGATTTATGAAATTAAGCAAACCTTTGTTAGTTATTGTTTCGCTCTCCATATTTCTCTTTCTCGTCACGTGGTTTAGTTACAAAAATCCCTGCATGTATGGGATGATACAACAATTTTGAATACAGAAAAGGCGGAAAGTAACACGATGCTTTGTGATGAAGACGAGGATGAAGAAAACTTTGTAATTTTGGATTCGGGAAAGATGGAAAGTAACATGATGCTTTTGTGATGGAGATGAGGATGAAGAAAACTTTGTAACAGTGTGTGACTGATCTGAAATACCATTACAATGACAGTCGAGGTTTTGTGGTGATGATGAAGCTTGGTGGTGGACCAAACTAATGCGTGAGGTGGAGGGAAGTGTGAAAAGAGAGGAGACAAGAGAGTGATGCGGTGGTCCTTGGTTGTGGTTAGATTTTGTTGGCATCCAAGGCCCTCTTTTCATTAAAATGTGGTGCATAACAATTAACAAGCCTTCAATATATGAGAGAAAACAAAATTTTGGTTTTTCCAAAACATGGGATATTTTTGTCCTGGGATTGTGCTGTCCTGTCCTGAAGCTTTTTTGGGTGTACTATGAATTATCTATACAGTTAAAACCTTTTTCTCTAATCCCAATTTTGACCAATTAACCACCTTTTTTTGGGATATTCCAGATGATCTTTCACGTCTCAATTATTCATTCATACAAAAAAAAAAAAAATGTTATTTTTATTATAATTTGTATAATTCTTTTAATATAGATGAGATTCACCTGTGTAAGTAGATCGTACTTCTGTTAGAACGATAACACAAATAGGTGATAAGTGTAACATTACTTCTACTTACATGCACTGATAATTTGAAACTAAATGTCTTTCATCGTCTACATCATGAAAATTGACTTTTTCACAAATATGCAACATTATGTAAAAAAATAACCATGCTTCTATTATGTCCTATGTCAAAGAATAATTTTTTTTAATACACATCTGAAAATTTGAGGTGCTCCACTATTCTTTCAAAATTCATAAAAACGTACGACTCAAAAGACGATAAGCCCTCAAATTGGATTAGAACTTTTCTATAGAATAATGCTACACTCTTTTTTACATTTTACATTTCATACACTGTTATAAGTTTTGTCTTTTATTTCTCTTTAACTCATTTAGTCCGACAGCCAAAAAATTGAGAAATGCGTTAAAAGTAAAAAATAATGTGTAAATAACACTACCCTTTCCTTAATGCTCATGCATTTTTCACCAAACGCTTGAATAATTTGCAATGGATATTCTCCACATAAAAGTCAAAATTATTGTAATATATGTGGATGGGCCACATAAATAGTTCATTACTATTTATCCAAAGAAAAATCAAATGGATTATTATTTATATGAAGAAATTACCATTCAGCCAGGCTAGAGAGAGAAGAGAAAATAGTGAAAGTTATTTTGCACTCCTATTTTTTCAAATAATGAAAGAACGTACTACTACCACCCCAAGAACGTAAGCACACTTATTGAACCTCGTAAATATTGTCTTATTTATTTTATTCCACTGCACACATACAACGCTCCGCATCTGTCGAAAAATTGAATAAAACAAGATACAGTGCGATTTGGAAGAGAGAGGACGTGTTTTCACATTGCCATGGGGAAGGAAAACCAAGAGACTAGTGACAAAAATCCTCAAGCTCAACCAGCACAGGGTATACCAATTAGGATACAGCAAAGTCCTTAAGATACAAAAGACTACTCAGACCGTAAAATTGACGCCCCTGCGGCGGATAAGTTACCTATAAGAGCAAGGAGCACATACCGAACCAGTTTCGGCTTTTTGAGTTTTCTGAATTCTCCCATCTCTCCAGGTGCAAATTCATCACTCAAATTGCTCTCAACTGCTCACTGTAAACGAAAGAAAAAATGATCGATGATCATATGTACAAACAACGACGAGGTGATTAGGCCCCAAAAACAAGCCCAAATCATTGCGGTGGCAAAACCCTAATCCTGGGTTTTGAGACAACCAGGAGCAACCTGCTATGCGCTGGGATTCAATGACGGATCGTCCTTAAAACCCTTTGAAAGCAGATCATAGTTGATTGATGCAAGCTGGGAGAGATTCTGAACCATGATCATAAGAAAATAAAGTAAGATATGTCACGAAAAGGTGAAAAAATGAACTAAATAATTAACAAAAATAGATCCATGCAAAGCAGTGGGAAAGCAACATCAGCATAAGATGACGGATGACAAGAGGAAACAAAAAATACATGGCATCCAAGACACTATTCATGAAGAACTCACGACTAATTACAGTATGAGCATCTTGAGTGGTCATTTTAGAGATGATAAAAGAAACGACAGCCTTGTAAGTTAAGAAATACCTTAAATGAGAAATTACTGAAAGAGTAATTGATAGAAGAGCCAGACTCGAACTCTGTCAGACCCCCACATTCATCACCCTGTCAATGAATGTCGCCCCAAGATCATGTCAGTGCTGCAAATTATATTGAAATACGGGCAATATAAAATATATTCTCATCAGTAGTTAAAAGCACTCGTTTCTTGAACTAATGTACCACTTCCTCATGACGGTTGCTCAAGCAACTGCTACTGCCACTTAAGCTGTCAGAATCACTGGAATCATCCATGTCACTGGGTGGATATACATGTTGATCTGAAGGATTCCATGAGTAACGACTGGTGAAGTAACTGGTATCTAGAGCACTCTCTGAAGTGGGAACAAACGCAGTCTGCAAGAAATGAGAAGTCATAAGGGAGTGGTGCTAACCAACCCGAAGATGAAAAATCTGTCTTCATTTTTATGATTTATGAATACGCTGTATCACACACCTTTTGCCTGGCAAGCGTGTCCCAGTTGATATCTTTAAAGAATGGATGCTGCTTCACCTTTATCACAGATTGCAGTTTTGTTAGTTTATCGAAGAAGTTTGAAAGATCATGCACTAAAATATAATGAATAAGAAGCAAATCTAACTAACAAATACCTCTGATGCACCTCTAGCTCCAAGTCTTTGATTAGGATCTTCTGTCAATAACCTGGAAACTAGTTGTATCAGCATTAACTAAACAAACATCACAACTACATGCTGTCACTAGACATCACATGTAAATATGCATGAATATGCATTTGCATGTTTGAACATAATGGACCTTTAAACTGGAACACAAATTCGAACAAAATCTAAGATCACTTTTCAATCCCACGCATTCAAAGAACAAATTAACAAATTAGATAAAAATTGTTATTCCACGTTTAGGCCTCCTTGCAAAATAAGAAGAGAGTTCCTGCAGACTGAAACCATGAGTGACGGGTTCATAACTTGCAGTAGAATTAAAGAAGTTCAAGAATGTTTACACAAGTATCTTAAAACTAGACCAAAACAGAGCGCCAATGCCCTTGATCTCAACACAAACTGACTAATGGTCAACTTCAATGGAGATGCTAACTTCAACAGAAACAAATATTTCCTCCTTAGCAAAGCAGTAACAATACATATCTTTGAAAACAATAAAATCGCATAAAAATCTTGGAAGATTCACTTACTGATCAATAAGATCCTGTGCTTCAGGACTCATCTCGCCAACCCCAGGCCAAGGAATATTACGGTTGAGAATATTATCAAATATAGTCTACAAGCAAAAGAAGAAAATGGTTAAAAAGAACAAACTGTGAAATCACAAACAATTTTTGTTGTAAACACCAAGCCTATGTATTATAACATATTTTAGATGCAATGTATTAACCTGAGGATGCTCAGCATTGAAAGGTGGAATTCCAACAATCAATTCAAATAAAATGACACCAACAGACCACCAATCTGCAGTTGCACCTGTGGACCATAGAACAGCAGCAAGTTGTTAATCTTACAACGGTTTAACCAATAAACAGAACAGAAAGCTGTTTGGCAAAAACACAAGAGCATAATGGCCACGCCCTTAAATACTTAAATAGTGATCAACCAAATAAGTGAACAGCATGTTTGGGGAAAAGCAGGGAAAACAAGAGCATTATGGTTGGGTGCCCTTAAGCTTCCATGAAAGACTAAAGAGTACCAATGAATAATGATTTAAACATTTTAGCCCATAGTTGAACATCGGGCTAATTAGTATTTCTTTCTTGATGTTGAAGCTTAATCTAAGGCTGAAAAGTTTAGAACAAGATAAAGGCAATAATAGCACCTTAAACTTAAAAAAGGCTATACGAACCATGTCCTGTTCCCAAAAGTATCTCTGGTGCCAAATAGTCAGGTGTACCGACTGCAGAACGTTTCTTTCGGCTTTCTCGCTGATGCTCAGAGAGAGATAATTCAGGTTCATCTTCCCCAAGAAGGGATGTGCTACTAACTGCTGGACCAGATAAATCATCAGTGCTGTTGATGAGACCAACCTTCGAAAGCCCAAAGTCTGTCAACTGCTCAGATGGAATACAAAAGGTTAAATTTGGGTGGACAAAGAAGTGAAAGCCATCTATAACCCCCATTCAACTGCTACACAAAAATGAAAATTATTTCCAACCCACTAGGCACAAACTACTGAAATTATTTATTTAAGAAAGAAATAGATTGAGAGCAATCTTCGGATGTGCCTATGTGAGTGCTAGTGCTCTATTTTATGATGTGAAATAATTGAAATTTATACAAAACGTTTCATTTATCTTGAACAAAATATGCATCCAACTAAAGCTAAACCATGTAACTATCACGAGCTCTAGTAGAGATAGATTTTCAAATTTCACTATCCTGCTTCAACTGAAAAACTCGATGATATTAAAGGCACTATTATATTGACAATTTGACATTGAAACGCAACAAAACTAATAAGATAAATCTGTATGTACATGCCTTAACATGGCCGTCATGAGCAATTAACAAATTGTCAGGCTTCAAATCACGATGAACCACACGAAGTGAATGTAAATACTCTAAAGCAAGCACCTGCAAAATCAAAAATAGACAAACACGACCTCAGACTATGAACTTGCAAAGCGAAGTATGCAGCAAAATAGTTCTGAAGAAGTTGCAAGCCTATACCACTTCTGCTATATATACACGAGCAACCTCCTCGTCCAAGCAGCCTAAATTTCTCAACAATGAGTATAGATCTCCTCCATTCAAATACTCCATCACAAGATACAAGTTTTCACTACAAGTAAAAGAATAGAAGAAGCGAACCTGATACAGTTCAAATTGTGTTAGAATGAAACAAAATGTTCTCAAGGCAAGGTAAAACGCTTTGCTAGAACACCGGCTCACCACAAAAGGATTGCGGACTGAAATCAAGATGTCACGTTCTGCTAAAATACTTTCAACAGCATTCTTCCGGATCATATCAGCCTTTTTAAGAACCTGTTACAAATGATACAAAATAAGAATGAGCAAATCCTCTTCATGCTCAATGATAGGGAAAAACCAAAACATTCTTTTCTTTGTTTTCAGGGTGTTTGTGGGGATGGAAACACTGAAATTTCATAGACTAGACAGGCTAGGTATGATCCAAAATATCATCATTTTCATACTTACAGTAGTTGTAATAAGTTTTAACCAAAAAAATTGTACGCAGCTTCCAAACAAAAATAGAATGTGGTTGAAAAACCACTAAATTGATGTATGCCAAAAGTTTCCACAGGTTCAAATTAAAAATAAAAATAGAGAAGAAGAGCTATCACAATAAAAGCACACAGAAGGCCGGCTATAACATGAATAAATCACCGAAAAAACTAAAAAAAGTAAAAACTCGGTAATGTACAGAAAATTATATCAGAGAAAAACAGGAAGCTTAATCAAACTAAAGGTGACATGGAGCAATACAGTCAGCAAGAAATTACATGTCTAATTATGTGGTACCTTAATCGCAAAAAGATCCCCTGTTGTTCTCTTTTTAGCTAAGAAAACTCGCCCAAATGCCCCACGGCTTATTGGCTTGATAATTTCAAAGTCATCTATAGATGTTCGGTCCTTGGAAAACTGTACAGGGCTTGTACGAACCACATCATCTTCTAGTGGAGCTTCTTCATCAATTACGGTAGTTGCTAAATCAACCTTCTCATCATCCACTAACTCACAAAGCTGCAAATACTTCTCCCTAGAATATCAACATTACGACAATGTAAAATTGAACTTAAAAAGGAACTGAAAAGGTTACACGTAATTCTGATGATTTCTTAATGAATTGTTTAATACCACATTTCAGGAGAAATGTAGATACCAAGAAAAATAGCAGCAAGTACCCACATTCAAGGAACATTAATGAACACTTTAGTTCAAGGCTTGAAGCTTGTTAAAACCAAGAAAAATAGCAGCAAGTACCCACCGAATCAGCTTCTCAACGCGTGCCCCAAATGTTTCCACGGTAAGTGCATCAAACTTTCTGCGGTCTATAACAACTCTCAAGTCTTCAAGACAAGACAGTAGATATGGCATAGAGCGATCATCATCCAAAGGCGTATTTGCTACGCACCGAGCAATATCAGAAAGTTCATTCATCTGCATCATCCAAAAGCAGTTAGCTTTGATAGAATGAAAAATAAGTCTTTGAGCAAAACAAATACTAAAATTAAATCAAATTCATGCAACTTTGAAAGTTTGAATAAAATATATATCCCACTTCACCGTGTGCAGACACTAATAATCTGCAGGTGGTGCACAGTATTTGAAGTGAAAATTTAAAGACTTGGAGAGGACAGCAAGATGTTTCCATTGCATTTTCAATTTGACAAAGATTATAGCTCAGGTTGTAAATTGATATTCAAATGCCGAACAATTGCATCACAAGCATGTGCTTGGGGAACTCCCAGAGCAAATAAGTATTTGTAAAATCAAATAGATTAATAAGATACCTGAGGAATATCGTCTTGCTCAGAGAAAGAAGCCTTGCCTGCAAGGAGCAAGTCAATCTGACTGGCCCTTGGTGTCAATAAGGGAGACCTAGGAGTCATGCTGCCTGCAGATGATGTTGTCATTCCTTGATCAGACTTTGGACCAAAACGAGTTCTACATGACATGGAAGGTAGACCTTTCAAGTCATCCATAAAAGCTGAATTATCAGCTTCAGGAAAACAATCGAGCATGTCCTCTGAGCCTCTGTGGGACCAGTCACTAAGTTTTGGAGATATAACGTCAGATTCTTCGGTCACACTTGAATTAGATGCCTTCGCAACGTCTGGACTACCTACACCATGCTGGATATCCTTTTGAGCAAAGGACTCCATCAGTTTTTCAAGGGTTTCAGAAATTCTGACAAGACGCTCATTCACACTTATACCCTTTGGATCACATCGATCAGCAATCGCACAAATTCTTGAATGGTCTTCCACATTTGCAGTTGGAACCTCCTCCTCACAGATGCGACATATTATAGAACTATCGTCAGATACATTCGGTTGATTTCCCCAACCCCAAGACGGTTTGTGCTGGTGCTTGGAAGAACGCTCATGAGAATCCTTGCCAGAAGGCTCAGGTAGCTTAACAGAAGTAGGATCAATGTCAAAAGTCCCTCTCTTGTTGTCTGAACCTTTCAAATGTTCAACCTTAGGATCACTCTGCTCCTTAAATTCAGTAGTTTCTTTCATGCTTTTCGCAACCGGAGATGGGAATTTCTTCCAAGATGTCATCCGGTCCCTACTAGCAGGAGACTCCGAATTCTTAGGTGGTTGATCAACAGGAGGTGAGAACAAATTTCCCGGTAAAACATGGTCTCTCTTCCATTCCAAACCGTGTTGCTCCTGACTGTAAGATTTCCTAGCTGAAGCTGCTTTAGAAGCTTTTGCAACACTTAAGTTCTTTGGATCCTTTGCCAAACTTGGCGGAATTCTTTTATCAGTGGAACGCAGAACTCTTGATTGACGAAGCTGGAAAACCTGTTCATCCTCGGCCAGTCCGGTTTCCTTATGGAATTGCAGCAACCTAGTACACCTTGTGAGTATGAAAAGCATTCGAGTGTGAAGCTGCTTCAGCACACCCGGAGGAAGTTCTTGACGTCTATCATCCAATTCCTGAACTATGCCTTCACACTGAAGCCAAAACTCTCCAGATGATGTCACTGCACAACTTCGTGCCAAAACCAGCAAATCCTCAAGAGTTTCCTGCAACTCTGGATGATTATCTGCATCTTTTTCAAGAATTCCAACTAAATCTGCTGCAAATATAGCCAGATCAGAGTTCACTTCTTCCTTTGCTTTGTCAAACTTTGCCCTAATTGCAACCAAGATTTCCTGCATATCAGAAGCATGATTCCAAGCAGGTGAAATTTCCTAGTTCAAATTTAACTACTCATAAAAAGGTGATATAAGATGAAGACAAAAGTACCTCCAGGTTGTTCAAGCCTCGAGGCTTCCAAAATGGGAAAGGTCGTACACCCTTTGAATTCAGTTCATGGGAAAAACTTTTTATATCAGAAGGAAGCCTCTTCCTTGGTGCACTTGTTAAGCGGAGTATAGCTTGAAAACGGGGCGACTCGGACTCCTTGGGATTTTCACAATCATATGCAGTCTATTAAGGAAAAATATCAATCGCAAACACATTATGACAAGAAATAATAGAACAAGGAAACCATCAGAAATAAGTAAATAAATACGTGGAGACGTAAATAAAATAATTGTACCCGCACCTCTGGTGTACATACATCTGAACTTCTTAAACCTCCAGAGTGACCCCAAGATGATACGTTTCTCCCTATTAAGGATGATGGAGGTATCAAAAGCCATTAGAGGGGAAAATACACCACACATCGTATAAAATATGAAAGTGTACCAAAAAATCCAGTAATTTGCATAAAAGACCAAAGGCATTCTAGTATCAACTCATGAAGCATGAGAAAAACTAACTACACGCCAACCGCACTTGTCGTCCATGTTTTCCTAAGCTTACACAAATTGATGGGTGGAGTACTACCTTAAACTAGATTCATGTAGTGGTAGGGTACACCTGCCTGAACCGGAGCCTCATCCACTCATCACACCATTGCACACTCATCAAAAGATAAAGCTTTCACAGCTCCACAGATTATTCAAAATCAATGCCTTTCACAAACGTTAACCTTTAATAGTTTTGGTTGGAGTTCAAGTCATATTTGTGGTAATGCCTACAGCCTACAAGAGTGATTTCGAAAACCATGTGACTCCCAAGTTCCCAACTCAATTCACGACCTAAAGGCTAAATCTTTAACGATAACCCAGTGCATACTGCATAAACTAAATTAGCACAACTTATAAAACTCCTGCATCGCATAATTGCTCGAAATCATACCATCTTCAGCCGACGATTCTCCCTTCCGTAACCGCGACGGCGCCACCCCGTTGGGGCTCTGGTCTCTCGAAGGCAAGCTACCGGTTGATGCAGCATCAGAATTGCTGCCATTATCACCCCAACTCCCACTTGTCACATTGTCATTGAACCCAATCCTACTCTGACTCGCAGCCTCCTTCTTCTTCCCCCCACCTCCCGACCCTAAACTCCGATCGCCGACCCCTGGCCTCGACAAATTACTCGAGCCCAGTGCCGACCCTTTGTCACCCCTAAACCCAAAAAAGCTCTCTTGAGGCAATGGCCCCGATCTCGTCTTTATCCTATTCAACCCCAGCGACGACGCCAGAATGGGAGACACCGAAGCCGCCGGCTCCGCAGCCCCCGATGCGGACGCAGACGACTTCTTCGAAGTCGCGCCAGTCGAGCTCGCGGACTTCGCCGGCGTCTTAAACTGAGCTGGACTCTCTTTCCCCTTCACATCCTTCTTCTTTGACCCGTCTTTGACTAGACTCTGCCTACTGAATCCGCCGCCGCCGCCGGAACTGGTACTCGGGGCGGGCGAGTCGTCTTTGGATGCGGATTTAGGCTTCTTCTTATCGGATCGGATCGGGGAGTTGGAACCCAGAGATCGCGGGCTGTTATTCGACCCATCGGGGCTGTTGGAGGAGTCGGATTTCTTAGAGGAGAAGAACCTGCCCTTGAACACCATTGCTGTGTATAGATTTCCTTTCTAGGGCTTGTGAAATATGCGCAGCCCTAGCGTGGAAGCATAGGGCTGCTTTTAGAGAGAGAAAGTGGAGGAGAGAGAGAGAAGCAGGAGTTGGTTGGAAGTTCGAGAAATGGATGTGTCGATGGTTTGAAAGTAGAGAGAGAAGGAGGGGCGAAGAAGAAAAGAGAGAAGAATGTGAGTCGAGTCGAATGGCACGGATATAGCGCCTCCGCGTGTGATCATTTTTCCAAACCTTTGATTTCAAACACTGTTAAAACTTATAACGTCAACAAGATATTTCCAATTTTCTATGTTTGAAATTTGTATTTCTAAAGTTGTAGTTACAGAGGTTTGCGTTTTGGATGAACCGTTTGGGTAACGTTGAAATCATTTATTTTTGCATTCAATAATTTGAGTTTGAATCTCTTTGGGTTTTAAGTTTGTATCTCGCTTTTTAATGTCATTGGACTAGTACTCGAAACAAAAAGAAAATAACACATATATCACAATGAAATGAAAGATGTGAGAGGGCAATGATCATATACATTTCTTCATCTATGAAATTCGAATTTAAGACTTTTTACTTAAAGTCAGGGAAAATATCACATACTGTTGTATAAAGTTGTTACAAGTTGATATTATTTTATTTTTTTTAACAAATGATATTTATTTATACTAAGAATATATGGTAAGCTTAGGGTTTAGCCTCATATTGAGCGAGCTAGTAATAATATGATTCAAATTTGATTATCGAAAATCGAACCTAATCTGTCATTTATAAGTAAAGAAGAATACCACTAAATCATACTACTAAGTGACTATTAGTTGATATTAAGAATTAGTGAGAGGGCGGTGATCCATAATGTCAATGTTGACCCATAGAAGCTGTCCCACGCTGCACTAGAAAGAGCAAAATAGTTGGGCCTGCCTTGCCTGCGAGGTGCTTAACTTTTGAGCCCATTTAACATCATAAAGCATAACAAAAGCCCATTACACAATGAGTTGGGTTAAATTAGCCAATTTGCAAACTGGATTCTGGGTAATGCCTCCTTCATTGCGGATGGGGTCCAAGACTTCGGAACAAAAGAAAATTGACTCCCAATTTTTTCTTTTTTATTTTTATTTTTTTGTTTGTCAATAGCAGTGTGTAAAATATGAAAATAGAATTAAAGTCTTAATTTGACCTCATGTCGGAAAAACTTTTAAGTTTAACCTAAAATCGATAAATATTATCGATATTTTTTTATACATATGTTCAATATCAGATAAACTTTTATATCCAAACTAATGTTTGACAATTCTTGAAACTTCATTTTAAATTTTCATCGCAACCGTTATTTTAAACAAGAAAAGAAGTGGGGAACCTCGAACACGAGGGAAGAGGGTCACTATTTCAATTTAGAAACATTTTTTTTTCTGAAAATAAAAAAATTATTAAGTCCACAAACTTTTGGATGATCAAAAGGCTAAAGAGAAAGGAGGAGATCTTGTAAGCTAATTATATTTTTTTTTTAGGCACAAGTTGCGTTGTAGTTGTATAGCAACAACAATATAAACTGTACCTTTAATCCATTTTTTAATTATTAATATACTAAAGAACTTGTTAGCATCGATAACGAGCAGATGTACTGCCCTTATGCGTTGATAAAAAGCACATGTACTGCATTTGTGCGTTGATAAAGAGCAGATGTACTACACTTACGCACTCGAACATAAATTTTATATTGTATAATTTCAATTAATTTATTGTAGAATATTATTTTTATTTATAAAATAAAAGTTGTTCCAAAGACTTCATCTTGTGCACGCAATAACAAAAGGTATAGAATATTATTATTCACACATTTCAAATATTTTCTACATCTCTTATTAATTTTTGTCTATTAATATTTTTTAACTCATTTGGTTCTATAGTCGAAATTAAAAATAATATGAGAAGTTAAAAAAAAATGTAAATAATATCATTCAAAATATAACAACATACTCAATATAACTATTTTGAAATGTGAATATCTATAAATCAATTAAATATGTTGGTGAGCTCAAATGGGTATTTTTATAATGCAAGCAAGGACAATGCATTCCACAAGTCTATTTTAATATGCAATAATAAAAGCATTTGGATTTTGTTTCTCATGCCAGCCACATGCCCGCCTCCGTATGTGAACTGCACATTGCACAATAGAAAGATGGAAACTTTAACGAAAAGTTTTTAGTACAGTTGATTTTAACGAAAAATTATATTTTTACACTTAAAAGTCAATTATAATACTGTTCACTTTATCATTTATTTTATCCTTATCGTTAAAACTCAAAATTTTTAAGCACTTTTCATTAATTTTTCTTAAAATAATAAGTAGTTAATTATTTGATTTGCAAAGTTCGTCACACGTTACGTCATTTTTTGGACCACAAGAAACATTGATTCACGAGAGAAGAAATGTTAAAAATACTATCTTAAAAGTAAGACAGTTCATAAACGGTTCGACATTGTATAATTCAAGTCATCCACATGCTCACATGCAAAAACCCAACCTCATTAAAAAAGACAACACTTCAAAAAAAAAAAAAAAAAGTAAAATAAAACTTCCCGCCACGTGTCTCTCCAGCGTCACTCTTCGGTGCCGCACGTGATCTTCGACTGGTGGTAACTGAAGGTCTCCGACCTGGAGCCAGCCGGTGGCCGGGCACCACCACCCAACACAAAATTACAATCTTTACAAATCCGACGGTCCAGATACAACACTCTCACACAATGGAAATGTGAGAGAGAGGAGGAGCTGTTGAGAAATTATATTACTTGGCTAGTCTTCCTCATCCGCATGTGATATGTCTCTGTCTTCCTCTCTATCCAAACAAGCAAGAATTTTGAGCTTTGGTTCTGAAAGTTCAGGCTTTTTTTTCCTGCTGGGGTTCTATCGGGGTTCTAAAGAATTCAAGAAAGTTAGCTTCTTTGTTGCTTTTGGTGGAATTTGGGTCTGAAATTTTTGTGGGTTTTTGAGCTGAAAGGTTGGAACAATGGAGAGGGATTTTCTGGGTTTGAGCTCCAACAATGGTTGTGTGACTCTGAAAGAAGAAACCAATGGTGAAGCCAAGAATTCAGGTTTGCTTTCAAGTTTTTATTTTTTTCATTTTTTATTTGGTTATTAATTGTAATTGTTGAGTTACTTTTACTTGTGGGATTTTGAGCTTGTGTTGAATCTGTTTGGTTGCATGTGGAGCTTGGAAACTCATCTAACGATACTAATTTGCATTTTAGTTTCTTAATCCCACTTTCCTGATCAAAAGCATCCATCTTGCTAAAGTAAAGATCAATTTTTTTCGACACAAGCGTTGTCGGGGGAGGGGGGTCTGATTTTTTGAACTCATGAGCTCAGTGCAAGGATAAGCGCTCTTAACAGCTTGAGCTACAAATCCGTTGCGGTAAAGATAAATATCGATTTAACTTGCTCAAGGTTGATTTATACATGCAGACCTGAGCTTGCTCAAGTTGACTAGAGCAAAGTGCTCTTCCCTCTACACCAAGTTTGAATGCCTTTCCCACTAATTTGGATGAATTTAGTGCAAAATATCGCTTGTATAAAAATTAAAAAAAAAATGTCGGATTTATACATGAAGGGTAAATTCGGGCTCCTGAACGTTACTGTGTTGACTTGTGGATCAATAAGAACATGGTGTAGTTGTCTTTAGTTTTATACTCTTTCTTGCTAACATAATAAAATGTGCCCTTTGTTTTCTTCCATTTTTGATATGTTTCCTCCATATTTTAGTTTGTTGGGTTATGCAGGATTATTTTTTTTTCGCTAACGAGCATATGAGATGTCATGCATTAAAGTAATGTGTCACGTTCGCTTGCATATTAGAAGAATTTTCGCATTGATCAAGGCTGTTAGGTGATACAGCATTTTATACTAAAAAACTTATGCAAATGGGAAACATTTATTTTAAGTTTGTGAATGATGAATCTTATAAGGCAATGTAATTGAATAGTTCTTTTTGATAACATGTAACTTATTGCGTTCTGAATTTTGTATACATTGTTCTTAAATCTGTTGTTGTGAATAGATACTGCCTGTCTGGATGGAACCGAGATTTATAATAAAAACGTAGTAAATAAACATACCCGATATAAAGTATACCCATAATAATAATACCACAAAGCGTGCAGCGCAAATGTTCCAAAAGGAGGGTCATAAAATGTTGTAGCAGTTTGCTAGATCTTTAAGGTCTTTTATAGGAGCTTTCCAGTTCTTCAAGTTCATTGTTCATTTCTCGCTTCCCCGTCTATTTAGAACATAACGTATGCCGACAATGTGCGCATTGCATATGGCTGTATTCATATTATCATTTATAGTGATCTTTTTACTTAAAAGATTTGTTGTGTTAATATTATGTTCATCTCAGTTAGACAGCTGTGATGGACACTCATGTTGAGATTTGTTTTTGTGCTCTCGGGTATAAATTACTGTAACTGCATTCCAAGGGAAACATGTTTCTTGTTGGCATCTATTTGCAGAGCCATATAACCTAAAACTTCCCATATTGCTTATTTGTGAAGGATTTATTCGTCCAAACTATTAGCCCGACACTCCATTTTTATTGATTTTGCAGCGGTACCTAGAAGTTCAGGGATGCAGTGGTCGTTTTCAAACAAGGTTTCTGCACTTCCGCAGTTCCTGTCTTTCAAGGCTCCTCAAGAAGATAGGCCAAGAAAAGCTGTTCATGATAATACATCTGCATTTATGACTATTTCAACTGCTGATGCTTTTCACTCCAGCCAGAAGTCATTCTCTGGTGTAATTCAGGTATTTCTTCTCCTACTTTCTGAATCTTTTTCAACGTGGCCTCGGGTATTTAGGATTTGAGAACAATATTCTTACATGTCGGTTTACTGAATAAGTGAAATTTGAATCGTTGTTTTGATTTAAAGTTGCTTTATAGGCTTCTTTTTTGCACAAATTTTGTAGAAAAATTTCGTTCTTGATAAGCAAGCTGGAAACCACTGTGGAATGACAATATATCCTATGCCGCAGTTTGATGCACATTCAGTTCATCACTCCCAGATCCCAATTACTTTGAGTTCTCCAGTTCTCCAATCCCATGCTCCTGTTGGGAATAATGGTTCTACCATAAAACTGCAACCACTTGGAGGAGTTCCAGTTTTGTCCCCTCTATTTGCTCATCCTTCTACATCCTCCGTAGTTGGTACCACCGATCTCAGGTACTTTAACACAGACCATATTCTGACCACAGTTCTGCTTGTTAGCAAATGGAATTGTACAACATATATTGAATCATAACTAGTTGGAAATTCGAGAAGCTAAGTTGAATTTCTTATGCAGGAACACATCCAATTCTTCTGGGGCGCCTGCTCAGTTAACCATCTTTTATGCTGGTTCTGTGAACGTTTATAATGATATATCTCCTGAGAAGGTATCTTATATTTGAAAATTTGATTCTTCAGTTTGTACATAAATTCAAGGTTATTTGTTATTAATTTCTTTATTTGTCTATTTAGGCCCAAGCTATTATGTTGCTGGCTGGAGATGGATCGTCTCCGACTCATTGTAAATCACCTTCCGTAGCTCAAGTGCATTCACCGATACCTGGGCCTTCACTAGGAGGTGATGGTTTTTTCGGGAACCAGTCCCATATTAAATGTTCAATCTCTGCGCTTCCAAGCCCTCTTTCTGCAAATTCACATGGTAGTTCTCACGTTGGAGGAACATTTAATAGCACTAATGAATTAGCTATAGTGAAACCAGTAGGAACTTCAGCGTCACCTATTGACCGCTCAGAGCCTTCTCCAGTAGTCAGTTCAGTGGGATCGGCTATGATGAACCTGATTCCAGCAGGTATAACTTTGTGGGTTTTGTTTTTGGTATGCTAGTGTTACGGTTATATCTGTGATACACAACGTCTTCTGTTCTTGTTTTTTCATTGAATTTGTTAAATATGAGCATGAACAATTCTTTATTCCTGTGTTTGCAGTACCTGTGCCTCAAGCACGTAAAGCATCCTTGGCTCGGTTTTTCGAGAAGCGCAAGGAGAGGTAACTTTCAAGGGTTATTTTTCCCCTCCATACATGCTTACATTGGTTTATACAGAAACGAAATTACCATTCGTTGTTAATTTCCAAATTTCAACACCCCATCACAACCAATATTTCCTGGAACTGCATAAACTCCATCTTAAACGCCTTTAATGTGAAACTGATACAATTTTTTATCTCCTCCAGACTTGAGCACCATCCTTAACTTTTATCGACTGACATTGAACTTTGTGTATTTAGGATGACGAGTACAGGACCGTACAATGTCAGTGGGAAATCTCCAGACCGCAGCATGCCCGGATCACAAGGTTTGAGTTACTCGTTCAACTCTTTCGGTTCTTGTCCTCCCCAAGCTACAAATTAGAGTTTTATGGTGGCGGTGTGCAGTCGAAAAGAGAAGAAGTAACAAAAGCTTCCAACTGGCATAGATCATTGTTTTAACAATCTCTTTTGTGCTTGTAGTTGTAAGATCATTTTTGGACCTGAGGGATTAGATAAATATATGATAGATATGTACATATATGGTATAAGTGTTCTGTTTTTTACCTTTCACTGTGCTGTAGAAATGTATTGCTTTACTTTCTGCATTGGAAGGCAAATTCTAGAGGCCATGTTTTTGTATTGATATGTTGTACCAATTGACATTGATGAAATTGAAGCAAATATTTGTTTTCCTTCTAAGAATGCAAATTACAATTATAGGACAAATGGATGTATTTGACTTGAAATTCAAGTGGTTAGAAGGTATTTCGACACCTGAGGTTCTTTGTTCGATTTTGCTTTGTCTCACGTGCTTTTCAAAAGGGAAAAAAAAAAACACACACACACACACACACATAATGATTACATGACCCAACTGGCAAACTTGTCGGGATTAAGTTTTAAACACTCAAACGAAGTCGTGTACGTGAATTAGGTCAGTTGATTAGAACAGTGTATCACTGTACGTGCCCCCTTGCAATTGAGGTCAATCCCAATTTTCAAAAATGATATTCGCATGACTCTATCTCTTCCAACTCTTTATTTTTTTTATGGTACTATTCACACACCTATTTTTATCTTTCACAGATTTCTGTTAATTTATTTTCTTTAATCATCTTCAAAGCATTCGATGAGACGACAAAAAATTGAAGGATATGTTGGATAAAAAAAAATTGAACATCTGAATAACACTGCTCTGAAAAACCACTTAACAAAAGCCGAGAAGATCCGAACGCGGTAAAAATTGGAGGGTCGAGTAACGGTTAAGTCCATCACTACTAGTACAGTGCGCCCTCATCGAATCCCTATTTCAAAAATTCCTTCCACAAGCTTCAAGCGCTTTCGGCTTTCGACTTTTCTGGAAAGTGATTCCTCTGATTCGCGAGAGACAGAGAGAGAGAGAAGAATGGATGCTGCAAAGGTAGAAGAACTGAAGGAGTTCATCAGCAAGTGCAAGTCAAACCCTTCAATTGTTCACACCCCTTCTCTCGCCTTCTTCAAGTCATATCTCCAAAGGCATCAACTTTGCTATCTTTGTATACGATTGTATAGAATTGTATGTTGATTGTATATAATTGTACGTGATTGGTATCTAATTCTTTGTTTTTGGCATGTGGGGTTTATTTGTTTGCAGCCTCGGCGCTCGGATTCCGCCGGTTCCGAAAATGGTGAGAGCTCTTATTTCTTCACAGTAACAGTAAAGCTTCAATCTTTATACAAATTTCAGTTTTTCTAGTTAGTATTCGTGTATCATATGTGTATATGCATGTTGGGAATTGTGGAATTACATAATTTAAGGTGTTCCGGGAATGCTGTGCTGCTGATCTGTCAAGAGTCCAACTTTTCCTCGTTTTGAAATTGTATAGGAGGTTTTCATTTTCTCAGAATTTCAAATTTCAGTAGGTTTTATGAGTGACGGGAATTACATTTCCCCCTGTGTTTTTTTGTAAGAGTTTGGCACACGTAGGCGCACAGGCACGCTTGATTAAACTTTCTAAGTACTTTGGTTGCATCGTGTTGTGGTTCGAGGAATCCTACTATGACCATGAAAAGTGAGTGTGGATGTTTAAAGCCGTTGGGTTGCGAAGATTTAAATGAACACAATAGCAATTGGCTCAACGGCTCCAACATCCATACACTTGCTCACTTTTCTCATGCTTTTAAGAGAATTTCTTGATGTGGTCCTCTTCAATGATATTTATTTTTACGAATTATACCAGACAAAGAAATAACATGATTACCCATAATTCTACTTTGACAAATTCCCTAAAACTTCGAGCATTCTTTTTGTTGTTTGTGGGGTTGTATATTGTTGTAGTGTTGGTTCTGGTAACAGGATAAAGATGATGGTGACATGTCAGACACGAAACAACACTTTGATGCCAAACGTGATCCATCTGGGAATAATGATGACGATATTGTTGAATCTGATATCGAGTTGGATGTTACTGATGTTGTGGAGCCTGATAATGATCCTCCACAGAAGGTAAGGGTTATACCTCCGTGACTTGTTACGCTTATATTTTAACTCTCTAAATGATTCTTCCTTTAGAAGCTGTACTGGGTCTATTTTTCATGTCCAGATGGGAGACCCGTCAATTGAAGTTACGGAAGAAATGCAGGATGCTGCACAAATAGAAAAATCAAAAGCTATTGATGCTGTCTCTGAAGGTATGGCATCTTCTTGTTGTGAAACTGTAATTAGCATTTGTAGTTGAGATTTCTCGGCTTGTCTTTTCACTATCTTTTAATTGGTTGTTCATTCTTTTCAGGTAAGCTGGACGAAGCCATAGATCTTATAACAGAAGCCATAATGTTGAATCCAGTTTCAGCTATACTAAAAGCAACCAGAGGTAAATTGATTATTATTTTTTCTAAATTCAATTTTCTCTTTTGTTTAGTTGTGCTTATATCTTTTTCATGTCTTGGCCGTCTTTTTTCGTATGTATCGTTCCCTTAGAAACCTGGTATCCTTGCTTTCAGCTAGTTTCTTTGTCAAATTGAATAAACCAAATGCGGCAATTTGTGATGCTAATGCAGCTTTAGAGGTTGGTCGATGACCCTCACTTTACTTGTTCTTGTATCCACTGTACAAGAAGTTTGAACTTTTTTCAGTAGTGAATATGGACAAGTGATCTCTATATTTATGTTTTTCCAGATCAACCCCGACTCTGCAAAAGGATATAAAATAAGAGGAATGGCTAAGGCCATGTTGGGTCAATGGGAAAAAGCAGCGAGTGATCTGCATGTAGCATCAAAGTTAGATTATGATGAGGAGATTGGTTTGGTGCTTAAAAAGGTGATTTTCTTCATTCTAGAAGGAGAAGCTTTCAGCGAAACTGTTCCTGAACAATTTCGTTTTAATTTCAGGTTGAACCTAATGTCCACAAAATTGAAGAGCATCGCAGAAAATATGAACGCCTGAGTAAAGAAAGGGAGATAAAAAGTGCTGAACAGGAGAGGAAGCGGAAAGCTGAAGCTCAAGTGAGTACTTGTATTAGAGTTAATAACGCTTTTGTCAAGAAATATCACATCGCTTTTGTTAAGAAGCTGGCAGTATGTGTTTGCTCATTCATTCATTTTATGATCTGTGGGGCCTTGTGGAGGCTGGAGTCATTTTCCTTTCAATTCCCTGTGCCACTAAATAATGACCTCATATAAGGGATGGATATGGCTGACCCCACGATTTGGGACAAAGACAAAGACGATGGCGTAGTGATAGAGAACCTTCATACTATACTAAACTACAATTCTTTCAATTTCATGCAGGAACGAGATGCGTTGTCTGCTCTTAAGGATGGTATGACATTTGATTTCTTTTATTCATACGCCATTTAGTAGTACATTAATGCAGGTAATTTTAAAGGTTCATGTCAACTTCATAACACCATTTGCAAGATATCATCTGTATAATTTCGTTTCTTTCTTTCCTTAGCTCATCTGGCTCATCCAATTTTCCTTGGGATTCTTTTAATGCATTTTTTTTTTTTGGTTTTGACAGGGGAAGTCATTGGTATACACTCAGCCAGAGAATTAGAGATAAAATTGAATGCTGCTTCAAAGATGTCGCGCCTTACAATCCTCTACTTCACAGCAACATGGTGTGGTCCTTGCCGCTTCATATCTCCTTTGTATACAAGCTTAGCTGGAAATTACAAAAAAGTCGTGTTTTTGAAAGTTGACATTGATGAGGCAAGAGATGTGGCTGCAAACTGGAATATCAGCGGTGTTCCGGCCTTTTTCTTTGTAAGAAACGGTAAGGAGGTTGACAAGATGGTGGGGGCAGACAAAACTGCACTAGAAAGGAAGATTGCACAACATGCAGGCTCAGTCTGAGCTAATCCTCGCGCGATGCGCTTGGATTTTGGAACGGTACCCTCCTAAGTCATAAACTGGAAGAGATTTCCATCTGAGAAGATTGTTATATTTCGACAAAACTTGTGTCCTGAAAATAGTAATCTGTGTATTTTACTGGAAATAAAATGTTGCTTTCTCGCCCAGTCGGATTTTTTTTTACTGGAAGTTACGAATATGAAATTATCTGCATTTCCTCTACTTCTCTTTATGTTTATGTCCCGACATGATCAAGCATCGAAATGTAAGCTTTATTGTTTATTATGAAGTCTTCTAAACGAAAAATGTTGAAAGATAACTTGCTTTCATGAACTAGCTTGCTGCATGATTCATGAATAAGGCACCGGCTATCATCTCCAAGCATCAATTTCGAAGCAGAGGCAAAGGTACTTGAATACAAACAGTCTTCATTTTCTCTCGTTCTTGGAATAGAATCTGAGGACCACGTAGAATAAGATCCGGTATAGAACACCCCAAGCTAGCAAGATTCCGACATTATACCAGATGTTATCTGTTTTGATATCCATCGAGGAGATAACATCTTGTCCGATAAGCACGCAATTCTTGTTTACTAATGGAGATGTTAAGTGCAGGTGACTGATCTTCAGATCTCCTAAAGGGCCGGGGGTGAGATCTGCCGCCGTGCCATTGTAGCAACGTATTCCCTTGAATTCATTTGTTAGCATTGCCTCAAACGGGTACTTAATCGCAGAGATGTAATGCACCCACCTCCAGTAAAGCGGTATCTGGTTGCGCTTCAAGAAAAAGCCGCAAGTCAGAAAGAAAAGAGCTGTGGTAGCTATCACAACAGCATACCCTGTGATGTAGCTCGGCACGAGGGCGCTCACAAGCATCACGTAAGCGTTGGTGGTGATGAGTGAGGCATAGAGGATGATCCAGAAGTAGAAAACATTGCTTTTGAGTTGAAGTATGTACTTGGTAATGGCAGCAAATGTGTAACCTTGGATGGCGAAGAATGGGAGGTACACAATGAGAGAAGAGATGACGTAAGAAGAAGCACGATAAGCATTGTGAGAAGTTTCCCTGATGAAAATGAACCTTTCTTGGATGAAAGTCGGGACAGCGTCATTGGACGAAAAGAAAACCAGGCAGACTGCAAAGATGTAGAAGTTGAGAAGCCGGTTTATGTCCTTGAAGGTGTCACCACTCAGATTTTGGAAAAGGGAAGACAGAATGAGTGCCATAACTGCCAACACAATCTCCCGCGAGAGGAAGAGTTCAGGAGTGCGAACCACATTGAGCGCTGTGCGCCATGAGAGGACTGCAACCTCACGGAGCCATGGGTTTGCAAATTTAGGACCGAGGTCAGGCTCATCAAGCACGTCTTCTTTTTCGAACTCTCCATAGGAAGGTGCATAGGAGTCAATTGAAGGGCTGAAGAGTACAGGGGTTTTAGTACTACCCTGTCTTGGTGGCTGCAGGATGAGTCGTGGTGTGGGATATTGGCTCGAAACTTGACTCCTCATCATACCCGAGACTGAGAGTGGTGTCACTCCAGGTGTTCTAGCAGGAGTCCATGATGGTGGGCGGCGAGGGGTTCTCTTGACTCCATGGTATATCCAGACAGAGAAGTCCTTGTAGAACTGCGAAGCTAGACGAGGGTTATACACACCACTGTTCTGATGATGCATTGGTGTCATATGAACCGACTTCCTTTCGAGGGAGTTGTCGAAATCCTCATCAGCTTCCTCATAATCAAACCGACCAGACTGGCCTGGTCCAGGTGTCCTGTTTCGAATGGAAAAGGCTTGACTACGGAGGCTGATTGCGTGCTTGGACGCAGGAGTCTTATTGTAAGGAGTTCTCCTTGGTGTTTTCAGAGCTGGGCTTCTGGACGCCTGATCAGGTTTGATGCCATCGCGTTGGTACAACACCAACGGGTCTAGTCCCACGGTTGATTCATCATATTCTTTAATCACATCCAGGAGATACTCGAGGCCATTCTCACCATCCGGAACTAGCCTTCCAAATCCAGAAAGGTGAGCAGATAGACCGTGCGGGCTTCCCAAATATATCAGTCTTCCTCTGCAACCACATTATTAGATAGCTTAGTTAACAAGCATCATGCGTGCCAAATCATAAAGTCTATATTTGCAACCCTTAATTAACTGACCGAGCGGCCTACGATTCAGAAAAATTTAACACATTTAAGCAAAATTTTACCTTGCTAGGATTGTCATGCGGTCCAAGAGTATTTGAATACGATATGAAGGTTGATGGATGGTCATCATCACGATGCTACCACCTCGAGCGATCTCCTTTACCTTTTCCACAACACTGAAAGCGCTTGTAGAGTCAAGACCAGAAGTTGGTTCGTCAAGAAACAGCAGTGAAGGTTTGTGGATGATGTCAATTCCAATTGAAACCCTCCGCCTTTCTCCTCCCGACACTCCTCTCCTCCCTTCATCTCCAATGTAAGTATGTGTTGCACTCTGCGTATATAACCTCATCAGAATCAAGATGTATAATTTGTGCAGTTGAGTTCATATGCGCACATGCGTGCGAAAGAGACTTCAAATTTACCTGCAAGCCGAGTTGTTCAAGGAGTTCATAGACTCTCTTTCTCTTTTCGTCCCTCGAAATGGAGGGAGGAAGCCTAACCTCAGCTGCAAACATGAACGTCTCAAAAACAGTCAGCATAGGGAAAAGCTGGTCGTCTTGCATAACGTAAGATGACACCATCTTCATGTAGCTTGTAGTAACCTGAAAATAAGAATCAACTTTATATATGCAATCATTCTCTTTCAGTTTCCGAAAAAAAAAAAAAAGACTGGACGTCCTGCACAGAGAAAAACTTCTACAGATCTCTAACCGTTCTTCCATCAATTCTAACAGAGCCTGCCAGACTCCCTTCAGCAATCCGTCCCGCCAATGCATCAAGAAATGTGGATTTCCCAGCACCACTAGGTCCCATGATGGCCATGATCTCACCCCTCACTGCCTGGCCAGAGATATCATTGAGAAGATAAGCTTCTTTCTTGATCCAAACCCCGTCTTTTTTCAGCTTCTTTGTTACACTATACGAAAGATTGTTGAACTCAAGTCCATGGCCCGGAATCATCTTCATGGGTCGAAGAGGGACAGAACTTTTAGCAGCAACTGATTTGTCCATGTCAAACAGACTCTCGAGGCTTCTGTTGGTGTCATTCCGCCCCATTTTCGCCACTTTCGCCGTTTCAACCGGTGATGCTCAGTTCGAGCCTTTCTTTTTGGCTCAGGCCTCACGAAGTTTTTGAGACCTGAGGGTTGAAGTGTGAAATGGTATAAAAGAAGGGAGAGGCCGGATGAAATGTCGACGAAAGGTGACGGTAAAAATCAAAGTAACTTTAGTGTTGGCTTTAGTGTTGGAATGCTGTAAGCAATCGGACGGCAAGAATTATGGGAAAGCACTTTCACGTGTGTCCCTGTCGCTTTCGATTATCCTTTGGTTTGTCAGTAAATAGCTTTGATATTTCCGGATGATGTTCTGTTCTTGTTTCATTTGGGCACATGAGACAACTTCCTCTTCACTGGCGATTTGAAGAAAACTTGGCAGAGTTAATGTTTTCCAAACCTGTCTGTCATTGTTGTTCTAAAGCAAACGAAAACATAGTTAACAAACCCTAAATGTAATTAAGTTGGCTAGAGCAGTATCCTCTTCCTTTGCACCCAAGTTCAATTGGATTAGATTATGTTGTTACGACGACGTCGCTCGAACAAAAAGAACAACGAAACTCAATAGTTTGATCCTGCTAAACTCAATAACCCAATTTCAGCTTGTTTGTTCTATATGATTCGTAACATTGTTAAGGGCTCGTTTCAGATTACTACCAGGCAGCTCAAATGTGCTTTCTGATACCAATCTTTTAGCGACCCTTGACAAAAAAAGTTAAGAGGGTTTTATGGGTTATGGAAGCACGTGGAATTTTTTCCAAAATTCATTGCGATTATAACAAAAGCGTGCCTGTAAGCAAAATGTAGGGAGTTACGAACCATTCATCTATGGTTCTAGAGTACGTGACCATATTATTCCCGGATGAACTCTGATTACTATGATTTTACATTTATGATGTTATTGATGCGCGCGTAAGCAACTGTTTCTGGTTCACGAATTTTATACGGGAGCAAATTACTGTCTAAAAACACTTCAGTTACCCCTTTTAACTAAGAACAAATGTTCTTGTTTGATAATACAAGTGTTGTCTCTTAGCTTTGAGTTGGTGGATTTTCTTAGAACAACGAAGGGATTTGTTAAAAACCGTCAAGACTAATATGAGTATTTAGTTTATAATTAATTCAACATTATTATGCATGTAGACAGCACTAACAGTACAGGAATTTGTTGGCAATGGCTCCAAAGTGGGGTAATGTCAGGAAAAGGTTAAATGATTTGGTGTCCAACTGAAACAATGCAAGTAAGTGGGACGGGGATGCTACCGAACTTTTCGGTCGAATTTGTTCGTTCAATCTTCTTGATTATTTTCATTTTGCAATGTTGCACAATAATTAATTAGAATTGTCTACTTTTTAGTTTACCTTTAAAAGACCAACACTACAAAAAAGTAAGCCAAAATAGAAATCGTTTAGCCATTCGATTAATGTTTCAAATTTTTAGTGCTAACTAAACGACATAGTTTGTCTATTTAATAGATAACCATTAGATGGCTAAACAATTTCAAAGTTGGTCGATTTTTGGCATAGTTGATTTTAAAAGGTGAGCTATAAAATAAATAGTTTAAATTATCATGAAACATTACAGGATAAGAAAAAAAAATCAAAAAAGTTAAACGAGAAGATTCAAAAGAGAAGTTGCATGATAGTAAAGAAAAAGGTTGAAAGCGTTGGTTCTTGTAATCAACCAGTTGCGTTTTTAATAATTCTTGAACTTTGCAGGCCTTAATGTGAAGAGAAGGACAGATGCTTCATATTTCTTGGAGAATGTTTTGCTTAATGTTCCAAAGTTTTTGCCTCGTTTGCTTCGGTTTTGGCTTCCAAATTAGTAAGACAAGTTTGAAGCTCTCATGATATAATGGAGAAGTTTGTAGCAGAACTTCCATTCCGATCACGTTGAGTCGAGGCATGCGATAGCAATCTCAGCATTGGCATGGTTCAAGCTTACCCTCAGGTCGATTCATGATTCGACTCCATGGTTTGCTTGAGCCGTGCCAATATCTAGTGTGCCAAACTCAAATTTCTTACACAAACACTCATCTCCAACTGCAAAGCATGCTAAGCTATATTAAGTACGAGCTTATAGTAACTTTCAAGCGATTAGCGATAATCAGTTAGTAAGTTAATACAACATCAAACATTTAATTCAACCTACTTCACAACGTACGGAATCTTGTGATTCTGTTCATTTTCTAGGTACTCGTTTTCTAAATATTGCTTATATTTTCAGTTTCCTCCAATATCTATCACAAGAACTTGATCTAAAATATGATAAAGAGGTTAGCGTAACTTGTAGCATTGTCTCAACTAGTTGTAAAAGTAAAGAGGGGTTCCGGCAGCTCTATCACTTCCTTTCACCTTGTTGCATGGATTTTGCGTTATCAATCGCCTATCTTTTTCGGATTGATTGTTGAAAATAATATAGGCAATTTTTTAGTATGCTTCATGATATTCTATACACTGAGATATTTGACTATTATATTCTTGATTAAGGATCTAATAACCAAAGATTTAACGGCTAAAATTCTTATTGTATAAGATACGCCGAAAACATAGAAGAATTTTCGTGAAAATGAAACATAAACGAGGCAGTTTCAATCACACATCGATATTTCGCAAGGATTCACGTTAACTTATAAATTTGGTTCGACCAATAATACAAGTAAAGGGGTTGGGGCAACTCCTTGTTTCATGTTAATTCTCGTACCAAAGCAAAATTTGTGTTGTAAACTTTGCTTAATTATTGTTCAAACATGACAAATTCAAATTGATTGAGTAACTTTGTTAGCTGGTTACCAACTTACCATAATGTCTTGACTGCCAATATTAGGTTGTTGCAGGTTTCTTACTTTGTTTTCAAGCAAAGAGTTATGCAACGTTCGATAAGTTTTTCAGTGTAACTGTCACACCGTCACATAGTATTATCAGGTTATTCATATTATAACACGTGGATTTATTTATTGACGCTAGACTCTAAGACACATCAACTATGCCCTTCACGTCTGTTATCACACGTTAATCACCAACACGACGTAACAGTTTAACCGCCATGCAAAAAAATTTCTTGCAATTATAAATAAATATATAGATATGCCCTTACGGTTACGGAGGAGGAGCATTTCTGTACGCATATACTTGTTCTGATGAGGGTAAAAATCATAGGAAATCTTGATGATGACACAACGGATTTCACCATAAAAATATAACTTCCATGGAAAATAAAGTAAAACCCATATAACAAATAATCGCTGGATCAGATAAAACCTCTACTCAATGGGGACTGAGGGAAGGAATTGGCAACAAAATCCGTCACCAAAAACCAAACTCCACACATAGAAGATTTTAGCGTCTGTCTAATCACATTTGACTCATTCATCACTATATAAGATATCACCAAACAAGTCTCACAAACCAAACCATTTGAACCAACAAAAACACACACAAACTCTCCACACAAAATGGCTTCGATCTCAAAACACTTGCTTCCCTTCTTGTTTCTGTCCCTTTTCGAGTTGTTCGGAGTCTCCCATGGCCGGAAGCTTACTGCATTGCCTGATAAGGAGGGCGCTGCTGGTGGCGGTAGTGATTCTTCCATGCAATGCGTGCAGAAACTGATTCCTTGTCAGGCGTATTTGAAGGCGCCGGAGAAGGCTCCCTCAACGTGCTGCTTGCCACTAAAGAAGTTGGTTTTGGATAGTACCGAGTGCCTTTGCACCCTCTTCAACAACGATGACATGTTGAGCAACTTTAACATAACGCAGGGTGATGCCTTGAAGCTTTCCAAGGCTTGTGATGCCAATGCTGACATTTCAGTATGCAAAAAGGGTGATTGAGCTTTCCTTCTTTTTTTAATTAAATCAAATTAAATTTAAATTTTTTGGATTTTGTTTGTGGGATTCATATGTTTGTTTCCATGGATTATAGACGTTTTTCTTTCTTTTCTACTTGTTTGAAAAACAACAAAGGAAAGGCACTAACCTTTACGTGAGGCTCTGAAATTAGAGCAAAATCTTAAGTGTAACCGGGTGTATATATTAGGGTTCTTTTTTTTCTCTCTCCTCATATGACATATGACATCAAGAGAGAGACAGGCGAACATACTCTCGATTGGTTATCTTAATTTGCTGTTTTCTTCATCACAGATGCAGCATCACCAGTCAGTACAGCATCACCTTCTAACAACAGTAAGTTCCTAATGCTTTTTCTTACCTATTTTTTCAATTTGATATCTCAGCATGCCTATTTTTTCAATTTGATATCTCAGCATGTCAAATCCTCAACTAGTTTGGTCTCAGCTCAGCGATCAAACTCGTCGCTTCTCGCCTAGATTAGTATCTGTGCTCGATTAAATGACAACGAAAACATGCCGGACTTTGATAGCTTCACAGTTAGATTAGTGTTTTTTACTGATTGTTTGTGCCAGGTTCTTCCTCAGGCAACTCTCCCGGCAGTTCAAAGAGTGCAGCTTACGCGCTGTCCCCACTCGCCGGATCTGGTTTTGCTGTCGTCTTCATGGCTTTGATCATTGCAGCATTTTAGGGTTTTCAGTTTAGTCAATCATCAGTCATAAGCCATCTAATCAGATTAATGAGTACTGTGTTTTGTTTGCTGCTGGAATTTTTTAGTATGCTCCGAATCATTCTATACACCAAGTTTTATTACTAGCATCTCGGTCATGTGAATTAGTCCAGTTGACTAGAGTAATGCACTCATCTCATTGCATCTGAATTTAAATCCTCTCATCTCGTTGTAAAGTAAAAGTAATTTAAATATCGCCTCATTACAGAATATGAATAATGAATTTGCTATGTCATTAAATCAAACAAAACCATGATTTGTCTAAAACCCACAAATCCAAACGCGAAAAGAACCCATTTTTTAAGAACTCGAGACATGGAAAAACTGATTGAATATCAGAAAAAGAAAGAAAAAAATTTTAATTCTTAAAAAAAGAGAAAATTTGAGGGAAAATCGAAAATTACGAGCGTCTGAATGCAAGACCCACAATTGATGAATCGACAGCTGCAAGCATAGCTGCTCAAAAAACCTGGGCAACTAAAAGGGCTGACTGCATTATTGTATCAGTCCTCCATTTCAGAGGACCAAACGCGCCAGTAACGCCGTTTTTCCTTAAAAACTCTTTAAATTGTACTAAAGTCCAGTTTAACAAAAACCCAGATTAAAAAAAACCAAGAACAGTGAGTGAAATAAAAAAGATGATGAGAGATGAAGCTTGCAGGTATTACCATGGGAGAAGAAGGAGATGATGGCGAATTGGGTTTGAATTTCGAAGCCGATTAATTTAGGTGGTGATTGGTATTTATCATTCATGTTATAATGTATCTTAGGTTGGGAAAGTTTCAACTATGTCGCTAAATGGTACCCATGTGGTGGGCTTAACCAACTAATCTCACAAAGGGTGAGACTATGTGCATTGAAAATTGTATTCGTAGGAAGATGGTTCCCAGGTCAATGCAGTCCATTTCGTTGAGTGAGCATCTAAGGTCATTTCCAATTGATCTAGCTAAAGGGTCATATGGTTAAAAATAGCTCGGAATGACGCGAAAATCGTCATCAACTGAGGGCTAAATTGTGGGCCCCACTGGGCCAAAATCCCTAAATCAGGCCAGCGGGCTTACCATTTACAGCCAGCCCTTTAGCGCCAGAATGTCAAGCTTGACATTTTGCCAGCCTTCTAGCTCAACCCATTTGAATGCCAACAGCTACCTAGCGTTAGCATGACGCCAGCTAGCAACGGCAAGCTGTCGTTAAGTTACCATTGGAATTTGAATTTTATTTTGGACGAATTTAAAATAAAAAATTAATTTTTTTTCTATAAATACCCAAGTCATTCTTACACCATTTTTCATGTACTTTTCACTTTAGCATTACTCACTTTAGCGACACGTGTCACTTAAAATCCTATCATATTTAAAATTTTCTCGTTTGGCAATTATGTTGGGAAAATGATCCTCGTCGGATCCTTTTCCTAGGGATTCTAGGGATCCCGTGATCTCAATCGTTCATCGTATATCGTGCGGTCAGAAATCATTTCAAAATTTAATATGAATAATACCTAATGAAAACTGACCGCACTATATGCAATGAACGAATAAGATCATAGGATCCCTAGAAAAAGGATTCGGCAAGAATCCTTTTCCATTGTGTTGTACCACATTGAATTGTAATACTATGTGGTAGTACGACAGTTCCACTAAACCGGTGTTTATTGAGCTTCTTCACTTGGGTTTGAAGTTTTTTTTTTTTTCGGAAACCACTTAGGTTTGAAGTTTGGACCCGGTTTAAACCTCAAAGCTGCACACTTTTCACGCAGTTCATAAAAATTCAAAACTTTAAGCCCTCCTCCTCGATCGCGGCAAGAAACACAGCCAACTGCCAGATTCGTCGACATGGCAGCAAAAACCTCCATTGCCAAAACCATAACCAAGCTTTATTATTCGAGTGGGTCCCATTCCTCTCACCCCAAACATCTGGCCCCACTCTCACTATCTTCCTCCTTCTCCAGCTCCTCCCCTAATGCTGCTTCCCCAGCAGCCTTGTCCCAATCAACCATCTCTTCCCAAGCTCCAGGTGGGCCCACTGTGATGTTCGTGTGTTTTCTGCTTCTGGGTTTTCATAATTTGCTCGAAATATTCAAAAGATTGATGCTTTATTTGTTTTTTGTGTAGGGAGGGAAAGGTCGAGATTGTCGAGATGGTTGCTGTTTCTTCCTGGAGCTGTCACTTTTGGGCTTGGGACTTGGCAGATTATCAGAAGGCAAGAGAAGGCGTTGCTTTCTTCCTGGAGCTACTATATCATCACACCTCTTGTCCCGGTCCCTGACAAAGATGAGAGGTAAAAGCTGTTGGAGTTTCTTGTACTTCATGAACCTTACTTCTCTCTTCTAAGTGCTTATACGGGTTTAGAATTAACAGGGTGTTACATTACATCGGAACATTTACGACTTCTCCCTGCTTGGTATTCCAGGATCTCACATCACATTAAACTAACTGTTTCCGGATCTAATGTAGCTTCATACGAAGAAATTGATGCCCCAGAGTAATTGAGTTGTCAAGTCAATTTGCTTATCCAACTGTTAGATTCTTGATGGTTGGAAACTGGAAAATATTTGGGGGTGGATATTGGCTGGTTTCGCCATTAAACCGCTCGTTCCAAGCTGAATTTTTGCAGCTAAAAACAATAAAGTTTCTACCGTCGCAGCCAGGAAACCAAAAGCTAAACTCGCTAATTTGAAGATTTATAGCTCTGTAAGAAGGGTTGAGATTTTGGTTTTAGCTTCTTTCAACTGTTTGTGCTGCCCTCGTAGCGATGACATAAACGCTACGAGGTACGATGTAAAATAATGATTAGAATTCTACGGCATTTTTGTTTCGGGGTATTCTTTGTATTTAAGCCCGAAGGCACAAACAGCTATTTGTTTTGACGATATAAAAGATGAAAGGGATATGATTTCCGCACATCCTATTTATCTCTCTAGCTCGATTTTCTGGTTTTACATCACTTCATCTTTCCGTTTTGGTTAAGATGTCGCTTGTCCTTCACCTTGCAACACTCGGCGATACCACTGTTGGAACCGAGTGTTGCAAGGTAAGGGCATTCGAGCTCGTACATCGCACCGTGTATCAAATCAAATAACATGCTCGCTTGAAACCAAATTTGTGTGCACAATTGGCAAAAGAGTCGATTTTCTTTCCTATATGTTGTACACTGTACAGAATGTACATAAGAAAAAGAACAGCTAAAACTAAGAAAACAAATTAACGAATTCTGGCCAACTCACACTAACGCCGGCAGGCAAACAAACAAAGTGGGCAAAGAAACAAATTTAAAAGAATGAAATGAATATGAAACTAACAAAACCGTAAGGCGAAAAAACGAAGGGATTCATTCACGATATACACCGTACAAGCAAAGGGGTAACGGTCATACCTTCGTGGATTGCCTTCAACAATGCCACAAACTTGAACGGACTCTCTTCGGAAAACCACTGGAGCTTCCAAGTCATGGAGCCTGGAGCTATCCTTTTCTCATTTGCACTTGAGTCTGAATTGTCCGCTGCGGCTGAGCCTGAGGGGCAGAACTCGGACATTGCACACTCAACAGCTAAGGTTACACACCGACTTTCTCTGACATCAACAACCTGAAGGACAGACGTGCTTATTAATGTCTTGAATGATTTTACCCCCTAGCCCTAAAGAAAATGTTACTGAATCCAGGTAATGAACCAGAAAACCAATTTGCCAGAGTCCATTTCGATAGAATTTTAAGGGTAAAGCTAAATCAGTATGAGGGGTTACCAACTCAGATATGTCGGCAATAGAGCAACATAAGTCAAGTGAAAAATATGTGGGCAAAGACGCATCCACGGACAAAGAGCTGAACTGCATCAGGTCTTCAAAACACAAAAATACGTGCCCTCCAGCCACAAATAATGATCTTGAAAACCATGATTCACCTGTCATATAGATATAAGAATGTTACCAAGCATGATTTTTTTTTTTTTTTTCTTTTCAAAATAACCAAAAAGAATTAGACTGCAAAAGGGACGTTCGAAGAGTGTGATGGTGAAACCTCAGTATTGAAGTGTTCTCAGCATAATGACGTAAGCATCATTAAATTTCATAGATACAAAACCAACAGCAGCGTAACAAAAGTTAACTATGGGAATACGTCCCTTATTCTAAGATGTTCTCGACAAGTTTACCAAAATGATTATTGTACACTTCGTGCCTTTTGATTGTAAATAATTCAATTCATGACATTAGTACAATCATTGACTATTAAATATGAAAATCGATGACCTAAGCATACCTTCATTATAACTACACCAAAACTGCACCATAGAATACTGGAATATGCTCACTTTTGAACCTCCGCATATTTGTTTCTCAAATAACTTGACCTGAACCTGCTCCAAACTGCCATTTAAATTCCCAAAAACCGAGTCTATCACAAGAAGGAAATCCTAATATTCGCATCGGTAATCAAATATACAATAGACATCTGAAAGGGAAAAACAATAACTACCTTCTTAAGCAAAGTCCTCCAATTGGCGCAAAAGAATCGATAGCTATTAAAGTAGAAAGTAGTTGTCTTGATTTTTCAATGCTTCTAGTTTTAAACAGGTAAGTTGCACTGCCCCCAACATACACCCTAAGCCAACGGGAAAAAACATTGTTAGAAAGTTGCAATCATACCTATTTTCTATAAATAGTAAGTACCATTAAGCACTAACCTCACGACCTGGAGCCCTATACCAACTACAACTTCTCTGATATCCTCAACCCTGTGGCAACCCTTTAACTTTAAGATAGTGCCTGCAAACAAAGACCCCATTGAAAATCGGCATTTATATATCTAACCAGATAGAAGAACAAGTTGTCCAAGTAATCATTGTCAAAGAGGAAAATTTTATGATATATAAATCACCAGAAGGACTCTGTAACCTAACCTGACCCATCTCCTGCAACACCGATGAGCAGTATATAAAGCTTGTCTTCACTACTAAGTACAACAGCAACATCTCTGCATGCAAAATAAATATAAATAAACATATAAAGAGCAGAAACGTCTGAAAAGCTGACCCAACATAAGCACCAATATTACAATGTACAAGAAAACCTTGTTATAGCCTTATAGGACACTACACTGTATACGGTTCAAGCACAAAAAGACAAATTCAAACTGTTCACCTTTCTCTGGAAAGAAAATCCAGCTCAAGTATACAACAGCAACACAAACATTGCTTACAAATCTCGTGATTTTGTGAATCTGCGACATTTGTATTGAAATAATTCTCAATAAATTCATCACTCCCTGGAGATAAGAATTCAGTTAGTGGGGTACTGCTTCTATCTGCCAACATCTGTTTCTTATCAACTTCATGAAAATCACTCCCATAAAAATACTGATTATCTTGCTTATTTTCGACTTGCGCTACATGATTATCTAGAATGCCATTTGATTTTGGTGCTGGTTCTGCTTGCCTAATCATGTTATCATCTTCTAGTAGAGCAGTAACTCTTCTTTTAGTCTTCTGTATTCCTTTTCTCCTCTCCAGAAAATCACATTCTTCATTAATGCAATTATTAATTTCAACATCATGAGCATCAGCAGGAACATCACTGGCAGATACTCCAACCAAACGTCTGTCAACCTCATGTTTTATGTCATAATACTTGAAACGATTTGAAAGTGGGTATTCTTCAGCACTCTCATTTAACCAGTTCTCAGGAACCGACTGCGTAGATTCACAATTTTCATCTTCACAACAGCTGGTATTACTATCCGATGATGCCACAGAATATGACCCAGCGGATAACTGTAAAATTTCCTCCTCTAAGTTATGTCTACGACGAAGAATGTCCTTTTGATAATGGGGCGGTGATCCGGGGTTAGCAGATGATGAATAAGACTCTGAAATATCATCAATAACAGATAATGCAGACATGCTCAAATTCTGGATCATCCTATGACCTCCTTGAGTGGTGAACATCTGAGCATGGAAACTTTTAGCCTCCAAACTGACAGTACTTGTCCCTTCATGAGAATAAGCTTTTAAATTCTCCCTGAGATCTCTACTATCCATGCCAACAGGGCTGACCCTACCAGCATTCCCCGTTGAAATAATTTGGTCAAAGTGATGGGCATGTCCAGAAGATATATCCAAGAAGGAACTGTCTGATTCTAAAACATTTGTACTACTCTCATCTCCTGATGCTTGGACGCAGTCTGGAACATATGTTAATTTTTCACCCAGCTGCCTCCGGCTTGCCTTGGTTTTTATATAGTTTTCCTTCTCAAGATGCAGTCTAGCCCTGCTATATCTACTGATGTCTACATCATTCTCAGAAGCATGATCTAACCACTCCTTGAACTCCCGCAACCAAAGAACAGAGCGCTCTTTCTTCATTAGCTCAACTCTAGTCATCAAATCAACAATTTCAGCTTCATTGTCAGATATGACAACTTCCTCTCTGCTTTGAATCTCATTGTCACAAGACACAGAGTCCTGGTCAGAACATGTGTTCTCCTCTTCATTAACAATTGAAGCAAGACGAGATACCTTTTTCTGCAAAACAGAAAGCATGCAAGGTTTTATGATTGTCGACTGTCGAGTCAATAATGGAGTGCACAATGCAAGATTTATGACTGCCTAGTCAATAATGGAGTGGATGATATGCATAGCACAAATATAAAATCAAAAGGTATACATGATTCATTCAACATACAGGAACGATAACACTAAAAAATAAGATCACGCTTACAGATTAAGAACCCGAATTCAGGCACATTCACTTCACCCTTTTAACTTATTTATGTGTGGGGTAGGCAGAGGTTCAATCAAATTCAAGGGTAAAGAACAACCAGCCCCCAATACCAAGGCGTCCTATGAATTTATACCAATACTTGATAAAGACTCCCAACAACTATAACAGTGACCTACCCTTTTTCTGTTAGGACTTGAATCTCCTTTATCATCGCACTTTACAGGAGAATAAAACCCAAAGCTGGCAGGTCGCTTGTGCCGGCCAGCAACAATAAGTTGCCTCTTCCAAAATTCTCTGGTGCTGATCTCCTTATCATCTAACTTCAACTAATCCGCCATACGACAGATCAAAAGACAAAAGTTAGAAAAATAAAACTAACAAATGACCTGAAAAATACGTAATGAATGCTTCAAAATTTTATATTTAAGATCGATGTGCTTCAGGTCCAGAAGAATGAAGAAAAATAAAAAAAAGATGAATCTTAACTTACTTTGTCTGGATTAGTGACATAACTGAATGCTTGTGACCGATACCAACGGGCACAACACAACGGATTTCCTTCCAACCACAAGTTTTCAAGAGATGGAAGTCCAGAAAGGTATTCTAACTCTGAAAAATTTGAAATAATGTTGTAGGAAACATCAAGCCCTTCAAGTGACTTCAAATTCTCAATCCCACGCAATGTAGTTAGAGCATTGTTCCTCAAAACAAGTTTAAGTAAACGGCAGGTGACCTGCATGGTCCAACAACATCGGAGTATGGGTCCAAATCTATTTCCTAAATAGAAACTTTGTGGCAATAGAACTCAAACTACAGTAAAAGAACTTCTCAGTACTTTAATCCATGTAATATGCGCCAAAATAAACAATCTTGACTAAATATTAACTGAAAAAATTGAACTCTGTTCAGTATTAGGGACTATAAAAATGTACTCTTCTCAGACAAATTTGTGCATACAATTTCTCAAAGCAATCAAGTGTGGACCAATGCGTTGCAAACGAAAGCTAAATTCATACCTGACTGAATGACGAAATGGTTCTGAACTGATTGAAACCAAGGTCTAGGTGCTTCAATTTGACACACTTCCGAAGATTATCAACAATCGCAAACTTGTTCCGGCTAAGGTCGAGAGTTTCGACAGCAGGAAGGAGTTGCAAAGACTCATCCATGAGAACCAAGCCATTACAAGCACACGAAACGAATGACAAGCGATTCCACTGCGGTGAGTCCTTAATCTCTGCAATTCTACTCGCAAACACATGCCGCAGAGCATCCTAACATAATTTTTCGATCAATTTAATCATATCAAGGGCATAATTAACCAAATTAAGAACTTAAAATGCTGATTAAGTAGCTGAGAAAACAGATATTAATCAAAACACTGAAAGGCAGAGCAAAATCCAGGAAAACTCACAGTAGAATTATGGCAAATGATCTTCTCCAAGGTGTGCCGCAGCTCGAGCAACCCTTTCGCGGCGGAGGTGGACAAATCGCATCCTCGAAGCTCCAAAACCCTAAGCCTCCCAAACGGCCGAAACGACAGCGGCGTAGGGTCCCTGGCGGGAGACGGCAGCACCGAAACGACCTTGAGGGATGTCAAGAGCCTTAGAATCCTCCTCAGCTGCTCAAGCGCGCGGTGGTCTCCGAGGTCGGAGACGTAGGCGCGGAGGTAGTCGACGGGAGCGCCGGCGAGGAGGCTCTCAAGCTCGTGCAAGGCCTCGAGCCGCGAGTTGACGTAGTGGAACCCAGCCGGGTTGAGCTTCAGCACTAGGCTGCCGTCGATCAACGAACCGGCCTGCTGCTCCACGAAGTGGACTAGCTTCTCCAGGTAGCGATCTCCGGTGACAACCGCCATCAGAATCGGCGATTTCTCCAGGTCAATTTCGGAATTTCACAACGCGGAATCGCATGTTTGTGATACCGCTGGTTAATTTTTAATTAGCACGAATCTAGACAAAGAAACATGGAGTTTTTACAGAGAGAAGCGGAGGAGCCACGGCGGTGGCTGGAAGACGAGAGAGAGAGAGAGAGAGAGACGGTTTTAGTATTTGACAGAAGAACACGAAGACATTAATCCATAACTAAATGGGTGAAGCCGTGACGCTACACGCCATCCAATCATATTTTGTACGTAATGTCAGTTTTTTTTTTTAAACATCATGTCTACGCTAAAGTGGTACGGTGAAGAAATCAACTAGGCCTTACCCGCTTCATAATAAGAATGTAGTTTAAATATATTTTTTTACGAAAATTGAATTTAAGATTTCTCATTTATAAAAGAAGAAGAATATCATTGGATTAGATCGTAGTACTACATGACACGTGCCAACTAACACTTTGATTTTTTAAAATTATTAAATAATTTATTACCATCAACTGTCATTGTATGTAATTTATTAAACATAGTAGAGAAATGTTAAGGAGATCATCACAAAAGTGGGATTCAAACTCTCTAACACATCATAATTTAACGTCAATTCTCATATTAACATTATTAAATATTGTGTCAAAAACATTATGGAGACTTGGAGAGTCCATTTTTAGAGAACCTCTTTACCATTTTTCTCTCAAAAATAGACTCTTTATAAACATTCTGTCACCTCACAGTTTAAAGTTAATCCACATGACATCATTATGAAATATTGTGTAAACATAAGTTATCAGAGAGTCGTCACTTAGTACTATGATATAGTGGTATTCTTTTTTACTTGCAAGTGTGAGGTCTTAAGTTCAATTCTCGCTAAAGACGAAATTGAATCACATTATTACTAGTCTATTGGGAGCGGAAGTCTACCACTCCTCTAATGTAGATAGTATATTTTGTTAAAAAAAAAAATATATATATATATATATATATATATATATATATATCAGAGAGTCCATATGGTATAAGAGAGCGATCTCTCCTTTTGTTGGAGAGGATTTGGAACTTGGGAAGTTTGCGAAATTCGGGAATAGGATTTTTTGAGCAAAGGGGTTAGGATTTTAATTAATTGGAATTAAGTCCCAAAATTGAAGGCGCAATAATTTGGAGACACTTGGAATTACATGCACACAGCAGTTATGGGACCCACCACACGTTTGTTGTTGTTAGGTGGGAAAAGATTCTCTCCGGATTCTTTTCATCAAGTCAATCAAGGCACATAATCTGACTTTTTTAAATTTGATTAAATGGCTGTAAATAAGGGTTTACTTTAAAGTTATAATAATTTAAATCATTGTATCAAATTTCAAATGTTTAAATTGTATGTCTTGGTAGATTTGGTGAAAAGAACCAGAAGATGATCCTTTTCCAGTTAAGGTGGCACAGGTGCAGCACCCGCCTCTGTTATGGCAGTATCCCGGGTTTTGTTGTCTATGTCCGTTTATTCCGCTATACCGGGTTTTATTTTTCTTTTCTTTTATGTTAATAAAATATGTAAGTTAAATTCGAGTTTAAACAGAGTCCTTAATTACATTCGAGTTTAAATTTTTTACTTAAAAATAAAATTATTATACTCTTTTTTTTTTAACTTCTTGGCTTAAATGTTCTACTAAACATATATTTGTTGCTCGATAAATCATAAATCTGCTTCAACAGTGGCTTATTAATGCCCTAGAAAAATATTTCAAGAAAAAAAAATTTGTATTTTTTTACCAAAAAAAGTGGATTAACACTCACGGTTTTCAGTCATTTTTACAAATTCGTATATAAATCATCATTCAATCTATTTATTTTCACCTTCGCCTCACTGTGAAGTTTTGAAAATCAAGGTGAGACCTTCCGGAGATTCTTAAGTGTCAAACCCCCTTTGACAATGTTCTGTGCCTCATTACTATGTTTTTCACTTATTTTTTTAGTTTTCGGCTCAAATATTCTACAAAATATACATTTGTTGCTTAATAAATTGTAAAACTACTTCCAAATTCCTTAAAAAGTATAACCTAATGCTTAGGAAAAAATTTTTGTGAAAATAAAAAATTTACATTTTTGTCAAAAACACATGGGTGTTAGGCGGCCTCGATGCATGCACAACGAGGCGGACTTAGCTCACGTAGAACGAGGCGAACCACGACTCGCAAAACAAGGCGGGCTTTGCTCACAAAAAATAGGACAAGCGCCTGGCATGCAAAACAAGGCGAGCTCGCGCACAAAAACGAGGAGGGACACGTCACAAAAAATCGAGGCTAGTCTTGTGCATGAAAAACGAGGCTGGCTCTGTGCAAGTCAAAATGATGCAGGCTCTGTGGACGCAAAAAGGGCGGACTTCTGTCATGCAAAACGATGTAGACACCTCACATGCAAAACAAGGCAAACCCAAGCACCCAAGAAAATGAGGGCTCCAGCAATGCAAAACAAGGCAAACTTCCTGGTGCTTAGAAAAACGAGTCGGGGTCCACACACATTAAAATATGTTTTGAAGAATATGAATATGATAGTTTGTTGTAGTGGTAAGAAAAATTAACAAAAATGATTCAAATTCTTGGGGCAAACCACCCCCAATAATTTGAATTATTTTTGTTAATTTTTCTTCTCTTACCACTACAACAAACTATCATATTCATACTCTTCAAAGTATATTTTTCCATGAAAAATCTATTATAATTCGTATTCAAACACTTGTAATCAGCAATTTAAAATCTAAATTTAAAGATATTTGAACCTTTTTTTTGTTAGTTTTTCTTTTATCTAAATCTAAACCGCATATTAATATAACCCTCTTTTGTCAACCAACAGAAGGTGAAAGACTATTTAACAAAACAAAATTTTGCAATTTTTTGTTTATGCCTCACCTACAGGTAATTTTAACATCTCTATATTGTTCACTTTTTTTTTTTTTTTTTTTTTACTTGTTTAGAGAAAAAATATGGAAGGAGAGAAATTTAGCATTGCTCCAACAATGCCAAATTATGTTGTAATTTATGGATGGATGAATCTTTTCTTCTTTGGATTGGATAAACGCTAGTAACCTGTAACCGGTTGCATATGTAAGTTAGGGTGATTAGTTAGGGCTATGTGTTTTTCTGATTGCACATGATTTTCGAATCGTGTTTGCATAGGTTAGTGTAGTTTAATAAAGAAAATTTAGGAAGCACAGAAAATAACAAATCACTTTAGAGAAAATATTCTTATTTCAAAATCACTTGAATCGTGTTTGCATATTAGTGTTTCTTACAAAAAATATTTTTAATATACTTTTTAATTTTTTAAGATTTATTTGCATTTTTAGTAAAGACTTTTCAAAAAATATTTTCATCAAAACTGCTTTCAGTCATTTAAAAGCCCTTCCAAACAAGTTTTAAGTAAATGAAAATATTCGGGTTTCGTCCATTAATATTCTCGTAATTTCCAAAACCTCAATGGTGTTAATTATGGTAGCATAGGGAAAAAAAGAAAAAAAAAAAAAAAAGACATAAATGTTTGCCTCATTTTGGTAAACCTAAACAAATAAAAAAGTTTACATGAATTTGTAAGAAACTTGTAACTTAGTCAGTTTAAGTTGGGAAATTTTATCTTTGTAAAGTCATTAATTGATGTGTTATGCTGCTGAGGAGAATTTGTTGGTTTTATTACCTTTGAGATTAATCTTGATTATTATTATTATTTTTTTTAAAGCGGAACAACTAGTGGTAAGCCACGGTTATCCACCCCTTCTAGGGGCCTAGAAGACTCACAGAGGCATTTCAGCTTTCTCATGACCATAGTCAAGCAGACTCACTAGCTTGGAGCCTCGAAATCTGCGCTTTTACCACTTGGCCACTTGATGTGGTTGATTAATTTTGATTATTCAATGAACCAAATTAAATAAAAATAGTGCTATGGAAACAAATTAGTCTAATATTTTTTTTTTTTGAACTTTTATCTTGGGATCCCCCGATCTTGAAATCCTGGATCCGTCACTGACTGTCTATCTTGTAAATTACACGCATCGCTATAAAAATACGCGTGCATGACAAGAATTTATAGCATTACATGTCAAGCACGTCCGAAGCCCTCGGTTTAGAAAGGGCAACCCACCCATTATGGCAAGAATGACTCTATCACTTTGCCTGTTGCGTTTTATCTGTGCATCTATATACAAAGAGTCGCTTTATGAAGGCTATAAATTATGCTCAAAGGTGTGAGGAACCTTTTTACTTGAACTGCTGCTCGCCGAGGCGCCTCTTCTCTTCCTCAACTTGTTCAAGCAATGCTACTAGCTCTGCTTCCGTCAGGCCTTCCAACCTTTTCTGCATATCCACAATTTTACCCCATTCAGGGCGTTAGGAAAACTTCCGGGAAGAATGCTGCATAATAACTCGCAAACGTCTCATTCAACACACATCAGCACGCTAGACTCTCAATCTCAAAAGTGATCGCAACAAAGCAGCGTCAATACTCGCTGTTAACAGGAAAGTCATTACCTTCCGAAAGTAATATGGAACGCCCTTGTATCAGAATGACAGAAGAAAAATATGTAAACAGTGTTCCAAAACACATTTCTGTTTATAAAACAAATTTGTCCAGTTCAGACCCCCTTACATAAGTTTTTCTGTTCATGACCCCTTACTACGTTTCCTTTTCGTTCATTTGTCCAATTTATACAAATATCTAAATCTAACACTCATAACGTATTTGAGAGAGTTATGACGGACAAATGAGAAATTAGAAGAAAAGATACCTCCATGACTTTGCTTTCATAGTCGCGTATTTGCTGTGCATATGTCATTTCTTTATTTGAAACTCGAAAAATATACGTGGAAATCCATCCAATTGTCAGGCCCAACACCAGCACCAGCTGAACGACGTTCCCTGCTTGTAAAGGATCAACTCCAGCAAACTGCACAAAACATCACCGCAAGAAGAATTACACAACTAGAGTAGGAGTTAGCTTGAAAGGAAAGAGAGCTATCAAGAATAGAAAATTTTATGAAAAAATAAATAAATTAAATGAGAGAATAGAGTAGGCACCTCTAATCCACTTTTCAAGCCGATCCCTATAGCAGTTACTCCAAGTCCAATCAATAAAACATCCTTCCTTGAGTATCCGAACGGTTTTTTCTGTTAAAAATTAATGGAAAAGGGAGATATAATAAGAAAATCTTTCCTTCCCGGTCAGATATGACTGAGTGTTAGAACAAGACATGGTACATCTCGATCCCAGGAACCCTCATCCCACTGACCCAAAGGACCAGCTATATGAAATAGCTCATATTCGCGTTGCAGAATAAAAGAATACAGAACACATCATTCATTAGCAGTTGCTCATACATGCCTTGGCCTGATCAGAGGAGTCATCCTCACTGCTATTAGAGTCCGACGAACTGCTATTCCTGGGGATGGTCAAGAGCACCCTTTTTTGCATAATGCGGTTGATGCTATTGGATCCTTCTCGGATAAAAAGGGATGTCTCCTCTCTATATAAGCTGTGAGTCATAACTCCCCCTAACGAATTTAGTATAAAAGTAGCAATATCAGCTAAATGGCCGGTTTGTATAAACAAAAGATATAATTTGTATGCAACCCCCTTCAATCAAGTAAGTAGAACACTCCTACATACCACAGTATATGAAAAAATACGGTCAGAGATAGAACAATCAAACAAAATCACGTCTGAAGGTATCGTGGGAATTTCCAAATGGATAAATCGGTCAATCATACACTATGTAAACGTTTAATTTGCAGTTTGATAGAGCATTTAGTATAGTTACTTGAAGAGGCAAGAAATACTACGTTCCATTCCAGAACAATATTGTATAGCACTGCCAGGCTGAGCAAGTAATACAAAAGAACTAGCGATCAATATCCTTCCAAATATGACAAATACAATAAGGCGCGGAACACATTAAATGTTGCACGCGTGAAGAGAGGAACTGTAAACACAAAGAAATTGTCGAGCCTTTCACATCTCTAGACGGTAAATGTGCATATCAATCTCTCTAAAAATCTAAAACAATTCTTTCTGTTTTGCAATGTGCAAACCTTACACAGTTAGTTTCAGCTTAAATTCTCTGATGCTGTCTCCAGACACTTCATAGCATTTTAATCAAATGAAAAGCGAAACCGCCCCACCCAAACCCCGCGCCCCGCCCCCCCCCCCCCCCCATTCTATTAGAGCTAACCAATACAAGGCCTGTCGATTTCTCCGAAAACCAATGGAAGTTTTGCACAAATACAAACAGAAAAGGTGTATCAAAACATCAAATGCAACAGCCATATCCTCTACACTAGTACAATTAGACCCGAAAATTGAACGGGAAGTCTTTCGGAGCAAACCCAAGTGACTGAAGCTGAAAAAATATTCAAGAAAGGCAAGAAACAACTGACCTCTCACCAAACCATGAAAAGCTCTGGCCTTTAAGCGCATCAATGGCAGAGCCGAAATACCCAGAAGGGAAATCGGTCTTCTTTCACATGCTAAACTACAACTTGGAGAATTTCCAAGTGGGAGAGATGCCATCCTGCAATTTTCTTCGCATTACCACAAAACACAAACCCAACAAAAAAATAGGAAATTATAATTAATCTGAGCATAAAAGGTATGAGCTAAATCAAATTCGATTGTTTTTGTATGAAATGGCACAAATTGTGTGAGAGAGAGAGAGAGAGTACCTGCTAGAGAGAGAGAGGGGGAGCAGCTGGTAACTCAAGGATTACCGTTAATGGATTGCAGATGACTGGTATACAGCCCTTCCCTCCACCCCTACTCTGGTTCAGCAGTTTTGTCTTTGCAAGGTCCCACCTTTGAAAAGATCAAGGGAGAACGGTATTTGCAGTGCATGACTACGTCATTTCTCACATCGACATTTAAAGAATTTTTCTTGACCACGTCATTTCCACAATCGACACTAAAAAGGCAATTTTCACCCAATTTTTCTCGTATTAGAGGCACCTCTATGTAATCATATGAATCATGAACTTTCATGTTCCGGAGTGTATAGGACAGCGGATGTGTGTATACGCCTTTCTTTTTATTTTTATGCTCTAGTGGTTGGACACAAATTAGATGAATGGCAATTATTTATGCAATTTCTTTTTCATCTTCGGCCAAAAAAATAAAATAAAAAAGTGCGAAAACCACTTCTTTGAATGGAATGGGAACTTTCATGTCAAATTTTTTTTTTTTTTGGATTAGCTGGTGACTTCGCCACGACAGTCCACCTTTTCGGCGGTTGGGAACACTTACAAAGACATTTGAGCTTCCCCCTAAGCACCATTGTGCAATTCACCAACAACTGGAATCAAACCCAAGAAATGCCGTATGAAATACGAGCCTGAAATTCATCTCCAACTACTGAACCACCCGAAACTTCCATGTTATAGGGTGCATAAGGTTTGTCACAATGGTACTATATTAGGCATACTCTCCTTGATTCAATAAACCATCAAGATTTGCTTCATAATCATTTGGTTATAAAGTAAGCATACTCAACCTAAATACCAACCTAATTAAACATACAACAAAAAGCCTGTCTGAATTCCTAATAATGCCACCAAAAGATTTAGTACAATTAATTTGTTTTTGGACTCCCTTGAAACTTTATTAAGCTAACATCTACCAAGATCAAGATGTTATTAGTTTGACCAATGTAGGAAACTAATTAAGCTTTAGGTTTCCCAACTTACTAATCATACAGTTGAGATTAGACAATAGCTCCGAATTGGTAGCACCTAGTTTATCAGTCTTAGCTAGCATTGGATAGTGATTGCATAACAAGAAAAATATTTGACCTTATTTGACCTTGTGACCAATTCTGTGCCTAGATACTCCTCGCTGATGTCAAATCCAAGAATGAATGTCCATGCATTTCATAGTATCCTATAATCGAATATTTTAATATATTTTAACGATCCGAACATCTTATCTTTTAAGTTTTTCCTCAAAGATTATGTCTACCAAAAACCACTAAAATCTGAAACCATATGACTGTTGAGTTAAGGGTTTAGACTTTCTGTAGAATTGTATTCGTCGATTTCTTTAGCATGAATGTTTTAATAGTTTTGAATTTGATTAATTTTTTGCAAGGATAATCTATGATTGATATTCTAAAAGATAGATAGTTTGGATCATCAAAATACATTACGTAGTGCTTCACAAAAACGTGTATAGAAAAATAGTGTCACATATCCGCTCCATATATATATATATATACACACGCATATATTGGTATGTATTTGTATAGATATACTTATATGGTAGGTGAGCCTGTAGCAGGAATAATATCAAAGAAATGGTAGGTAACCATGTCCAATCATTCGTTTGGTGGTGTCCTTAAGTGAGCCGTTTGTACATTGCCCAACAAATTGCTCCATGCTTCACCATGTGCCCTCCTTACACTGACAAATTCATCAAAATCCTATTGAAATCCTATATATTTAAAATACACTATTGTAATTATCAACACATTATTTGTGATATATAAACAGTTTGTTCTATAATAACAGACCTCTATAAAAGGGCAACATCAAATTAACAATATGCTTGCTGTTTTATGAGAGTAGAGCGAAACGTCTATCGTACACATTCATACTTTTACTTTGCAAATAGGCTGTTTCAACGACTCAAACTCGTAATTTTTTTATCACAAAAAAGTAACATTTCCGTTGCACCATGACTCGTCTTCACAATCCACATAGGAGGTATGATACTTGTATGCTTTAGGTGTAACCAAGTGACAGGTATCTAGGTAGACGACAAATCCATCTCATATCTCTCCCCCGCTGTCAATCATTCACTTTCATATTCATGCATGCATAAATTTCATTCATATGCACTCAAACAGACTCTTCCAAACCCCCATCCACCATACATCTCTCTCTCTCTCTCTCTCTCTCCCCTCTTCTCCTCCAAAGAGAAAACCTACCGTTTGCCTCTCTGATGGGGAATGCAGCAGTTTCTTGTGCTCCATTAATCATATTCTCAAGCAGTCCAGGAGGAGCAGCAAAAGTTTTAACTTTGGATGGAAGAATGGAAGTTTTCACGAGGCAAGTAAAAGCAGCAGAGCTAATGGTAGAGAATCCAGGCCAGTTTTTGTGCGAGTCTACCACCCTCAAAGTAGGCAACAGAATCCACGGCCTCACCGCCGACAAACCGCTGGAAAGACGGCGGCTTTACTTCCTCCTCCCCATGGACCTCCTCTACTCAGTGCTAACACATGAGGAACTCAGCTCCCTAACTTACAAGGCTTCAAAGGCACTCAAGAACAGTAGAGGCTTCAAGAATTTTAGCAGGATTTTTCCAGTTTTCGGAGATTTTCGCTTGTTTAATGTTTCGGAATCCAAGAGATTGGATTGTGATGATTATGTAATAATTAGTGTTACTTCAAGCCATAATCCAGAGCCAGTAATATTATTGGAGAGGTACTCAAAGCAAAGATCATGGAAGCCTGCCTTGGAGACCATTGATGAAACTACTTGCACACATTGATATCCTCTTCATTGTAATTAAATTTTGATTTATTTATTCTTGAATTAATGTTAAAAGTAGTTGATATCTAGCAAACTTTGTGACGAGAAAGTTTCGTTTATGTATTTAGAGAAGCCAAATTTGTTGCTGATGCGTTTGTTAATTTAAGTCGCAAGAAAGTCTGAATTGTCCATTCGACATTATTTTAGCTTTCCCCTAATTCACATTGTTTTCCAATATGGATGTTACAGCATTAATTAGCTGTTTATTGTGAATAAAATATGTTAATATATTTCTAATTAAAAATGGTTGGGATTAGGTTAGTCGTCTTCCTGTTGTCTTCCACCTGTTCTAAAGCTGGAAAGTGATGAAAGCCAAATCAAGAAAACCAACCACCAACAAAAGGCTTTTCGTTTTAGATTCCATGATGGTGACATTGATTAATAATATTGTTTACTTATTTGCTAAAGCGAGATTCTCTCAAAATGAAACTCAACTATTTGTTACTTAATATTTTTTGGACAATATTTTATAGGCATATTTATCGATTTGCCTCTTAAATTTGTATAAAGCTACCAATTTATTCTCTAAACTTTAATTTTAGTCGATTACCCTCTTAAACTTTTATAATTAGTCAATTTCTCCCTTGAACTTTAATTTTAGCCGATTACCCCCTGAACTTTTATAAATAGTCAATTTCCCTCCTGCGTTAGATTTTAAAAGTTTACATCTAATTTTCCATCCATCTTGATCACAGAAACAACACATGACAACTATATGAGAACAAAAAGGATGAAAAATTGAATGAAAGTTTTTGAAATCTAATGCTAAGGGGGGAATTGTCTATTTATTAAAGTTCAGAGGGGCAATCGGCCAAAATAAAAGCTCAAGGGGGAAATTAACTAAGTTAAAAAGTTTAAAGAAGTAATCGGCTAAAATTAAAGTTTAAAGTGAAAATTGGTAGCTGCATACAAATTTAGGGACAAATCAACAAATACTTCATATTTTATAAGAGAGTAACGCTAAGAGACTAACATTTCTTATTAAATGCATTTGAAAACTGACTATAGAAAGTATTCAACTTTTACAGCAATTAAAAAAAATCTCCTCAATAACTACAGTTTCGTTTCAATTTGTAACATAGAAACATGCATATGAGGGAAAACAAACTTCGAAGTTTCGATAAACGAAGGTTGGAAGTGCTGAATAGTACATTTGTGAAGATAGAATTGTAAATATGGATGTACATATATATGTAAATAGAGTTGTAAACATCGTTGTTAATATGTCTAAGTAGAATTGTAAACCCGCAACAACCGGCGCCTTTGCTGGTTAGTACCTAAACTGAAATTATTAGCCTAAAGTGTGATTGATAATGTTACTTTGTCCAAAGTTAACCACAACTTTTTCTTGCAAGATTTATCTTAAAATACGTATTATTTTCGTAGAGCCATTTAGCTTCCAAATCGTGACGTAGATGGATAACATAAGATAAGAAAACACAATAATAAAAGGGAAAAAGAAAAAGGAAGAAAGCGAAATCCAATAGCGAAACCCTTTTTGTCGCGTTAAATACTTTTTTGGTCAACGTGTTTATGGTTAAAATATATTTTGGTCACCATATTTTTAATTTGGCTAATTTAAGCACTGTGTTTTACAAAGTTGCAATTTTGATCCCTCTAATTAACTTTTTATAAAAACACATAAAAATATTAATTTACTAATTAAAAAAATATAAAATTAATTGGTAAACTATTATTTAATATATTTTAACACAGGGTAAAGGGAAGTGACAAAAAAAAAGAAGCTAAATGATGATGTCATTAAACAAATAAATACACTAAAATGATGATGTCATTAAACATTTAAAAAGAAAAAAAAAGTGAAAAAAAGACAGAGTGAAAAAAAAGAAGCGGGAGGGCGGCTTACGCTACACCGCCACTACAGATGGCAGTGAGTGAAACCGGCAATCTAGAGAGAACCCCAGCCGTCGATGAAGTACCAATCCCATCATCAACATTCGACGGCGGAAGAACCCTCCCGTCGGCGAACAACAGCCGTCCATTTCTGGGCTGGCTCACCATGACGCCTTCCAGCTCCGCGGCCGTATCGTAAAACGCAGCGTCTCCGAACCTCCTCTCCACCTCAAGAAACTCCCCAAGCGAAGCCGGCTTGGTGCCGTCGTCTTGGCAGAGGCGCCACCACCTCCTCCGCCGCCCCGCCACCATACCCACCGCCGACGAAGCGGCGGCGCTCTTCTTTTTCGGCTTCTTCGTCTTCCCGGAGCTGCTTCCGCTAGTACTACCGATGTTGTTGATGTTTCCGGGTTGGGGGTCGCGGAGGTGCTGGCTCGGAGCTCTGAAGGTGACGGCGGGAAAGCTCACTCCCATTAGTGTTCCTAACGTTGTGCTCCGATCGTGAAAGAAGGAGCCTGTAGACTGCGATTGAAAATTTCCCAACTTTTCGCAAGTTTTGTAAACCAAAATTAAGAAATTGACGAAATTGGAAGAAATGAGGGAAATGAGTTACCTCGGTGTCGAGATCGGAGGAGGAGACAGAGGAGTTGGTGGGGGAGGAGGGTGGCGGCAGCATATCATTTCTCGGATCTAGCATTTTCCCCGCTTTCTGTTGTTTCTGCGTGTTGGTTTTGGGGAGAGGATTTTCTGTTTGTTTCTCGGGAAAATTGAGATGGGAATTTGGATTTTGATCTTGTTCTTGTTTGAAATTTGAAGGTTTATTTAAAGTGTGGAGAGAGGGTGGGGAGGGGACGGTGATGCATGGTTTGAAATTTGAAGGTTTATCTAAAGTGTGGAGAGAGAGAGACAGAGAGAGGGACAGTGTTGCATGGGATTTTTAACTTAACCGGAGAGATTTTTCAATTTGATCGGCACACGGAATGGTACATCACGTGTCACTATATAAATGATGAGATATATGTGTTAAAAAATTGATAACTTAAAAAATAAAATTTCTTATTACTTACATAAAAATATATGGTGTATTACCGTATTCATGTGACAATGAAAATTTTCTCTTTTTTAAGTGGAAGTTGGATTGTGTTTCAAATCATTAATGTTTGGGGCTTTGGAGGTGCTTTGTCCTTTTCCATAATTTGTTAAAGAAATGGTTAATATCAAATGAGTCCCCTTAGGTTTCTAATTATCACTAGTGGCCCTATATGTCCTTACATATTCTAAGTTGCTCTTTACATTTTTACTATTTGAAGGTAATTCGTTTTTAATCTATTATATTCTATTAAGGGAACCCTCCTTGTTAAATTTTTGTCAATTTTTTTTTCTAATTTTATCCTCACTTTTGAAACACAATACTTACATAAGGAGGGCAAAATAGTAATTTTGTATCTTTTGAGAAAATGACAATCATATCCTCATCTTCTAGTATAAAATATATTTTTTTGTTTTTTTTTGGGGGGGGGGCGAAGAATCCCAACGCATTGAAATTAAGTACGTCTTGAATAATCAAGGAATCACCGCGATGATTACTTATATCATACCTAAACGACCAAGTATCGTTCTCATTTAAAACGTCTCTAATCCTAAGCTAGTAAAATACTCATTCGTCATGTAGATACAAATACGTATAAAAGACCTGTTAGGATTGGGGGTTATACCCTACTGTATTGAGTCGAACAAGTCACTCAATACATTATGGTAATGGTAGTTTCAAGTGCTCGTATTTAATGCGTGTTGTTTGTGTAGATTTGTTTGGTATAATTAAGATTTTGGATTTGATGTTTGGGCATTTATGAGTCTCACAGTTTAACTTGCCAAGCAAAAGACTTTGGAAGCACATTTGCAGGTTTTGTCCCAAAAAAAGGAAAAGCTGCCGACACGACACGTCGACACCGGTGACCACTACTCATGGTCCTCCCTCCTCTCATAGTCATGGGGGACGTATGGATAACATGGTCACAGTAAACATCAAATTTTAAAGTTCATATAAATTCTAGGATCGGCATTCGGATTTTGCATGTGCTTATAAGTAATTTGACTATTTCTTATATTGTCAATTAATTTTAAGGAGCTTTAATAAAAAGGGCTTGGACCAACAAATATTTAACCAAAAACTATCCCAAACTTTTTTCTTAACCAAAAAGGCTCAATGTTTAATAAAAAACCATCCAAAACTATTGTCCACGGTCCAAACTTACAAACCCAACCAACTACAAATCTACAGTTCCGTAAATACCCCTAAATGATTCGATATTGTCCTGACTCTTCACCAACCTCAAACCAGCACGAAACCATCATAATAACTCTCTGTCTTCCTATCAAATCGAATTCTCTCATTTCAAAAACCATCAAATCAAAGTTCAAATCAAAGTTGAAAAATGAAGCATTCATCGGAACAAAGCCATCGAAACAAGTTCAATGGCAGAAATTCCATTGAAACAAACTGGCAAAAAAGCAATGCAAAACGTACCAGAACCTCCGTCGGAACAAACCGGTGAAAAAGACGTGGAAAACATACTAGAACCTCCATGTGAACAAACTGAAGAAAAAGAAGTGCAAAAAACCATCGTCAAAACAAATCAAAGAAAAACTAACATTGTTTATGGAAAAAAAAAAAAAAAAAAAACCTAACACTGTTTATGGAAAAAAAAAAACTAACACTGTCTTTGGAAAAAAAAAAAAAAACTGTTTCTGGAAAAACATAACACTGTTTCTGGAAAAATCAAAACATAACACTGTATCTAGAAAACTAAAATTGTTTATGGAAAAAAAATCAGAACCACTGTCAAAACAAACCGGCGAAAAACTAACACTGTTTCTGAAAAAAATAAAAAATAAAAAACCAAAATATAAAATTATTTCTGGAAAAACAAAAAAAATAACATTGTTTCTGGAAAAAACTAATAGTCTCTGAAAAAAAAAAAAAACCAAACATAAAACTGTGTATGGAAAAACCACAACATAACACTGTTTTAGGAAAAATAATTTGATATAGTGTTTGTTTTGTTTGTGTACAAACAAACATTGTATCTGAAAAAAAAAAAAAAAAAAAAAAAAAAAAAAAAAAACCAAAATATAACACTGTTTTTGAAAAAAAATGTTGGCAAAATTGTATCTGGGAAAAAAATATATTGTATCTGAGAAAAAACTGAATAAAAAGCTAACAAATCTCAAATTTATTTTCTGGAGAAACAAACGATGAACTCCACTGAAGAAGAAAAATTGAAAAATAGTACCTCGAATTCTTCTTTTCTTCTTCATCAAATTGAAAGGTTAATAATTAGATGAATGAGGAGGGAAGGGTAGAAAATCACCTTTGGCTTTTTTGCCAACGTCGGTGAAAGTGCAGATCCCTTGCTCATCTTTACAGAGAAGAGAGAGAGAGAGAGAGTGATAAATTCTGGGAGGGAGGGAGGGAGAGAGAAAGTGACAAAATCATACCGTTTTGCTTGTAAGAGATCGTTTCCGATTTTCACAGAGACGGAGACGGCTCAAAATTAGGTTTGGGGTCGAAGTTGTGGTTTTTACATAGTGATAAAAATGGAGTTGCTATGTGAGATTAGAAAGAAAAATGGAAGGTTTTGAATGTCAAGAAAAAATAGGGGAGAGAATATGAGAGAGATCCATAATGAAGAGAGATTAACGTACAAAAGATTGCGGTTAGGGATAAAATCATAAACTCAATATTTGGGCCATTTTAATTAGACTGATTTAGTATTGTGCTTTGTCCTAACCATTAAATAAAGTTATTACAAGGTTTTTGGTTAAAACTCAAAGTTTTCAAGCCATTTTCATTAGTTTTCCTTTAATTTTATTGTAAAATCCCAACTTTCTTCGATCATGTTCATGCCTAATCAAAATACAGGTGAATCTATATGAGATATAAGGCGTTCCATATAAATGACGTGGTTGTGTATCTCTCCCCGAGTTTTTTCTCAATGTGAAACATCCCAGGCAGAAGTAGCAATGATTGCCCCCAGACGAGTGACATAGATTATCATCCTCCGACGTTGCTTTGCTACAAAAACTACGTAACACCTCATGTTGTGTTGGCGTGAATCGAGTCCCACATGGTTTGGAGTCTCATTGATGACTAATTCTTTCGAAGTATAACGCTGAGGTGGTGTAGGCTCCCCTGAGTGTAACTAATCCCAGCTTTCCCATGTGTTACTATCAGAACTGTAAGATGCCCTCATCTCCAAAGACGTGGGACATCACAGAGGAGAAGAATTTTACTTTAATGGTCCAGAGCTGTGGATTTGTTTATATCAAACTCCATATGGCTGGTAGGACGTCCTATCTTATCAGAAAAAACTTGGGTGCAAGAGTAGATATATCTCCCACTCATTTGAGCGAGACATATAAGATCATCTCTAATCATTGGACTAAAAATTTCGGTTTTAACGTAGAAAAAGCTTTTCTGCTCCGACTCTTATGACCTAAATTTTTAGTCCGAGATTATTAAAGAATAAATTTAGGGTAATTTTTTCTTTTAAGTAATTTAAAAAAAAAAAAATTATGTACACAATCCTAATTTAATTTTATGAACATTTTAACCTAAAAATATTTAGATTCCGATAAATATTGAAAAATCACCAAACTTGGGTGAATTTTGAGTTAAATATATATTTTTAATTATTTTAGCAGTTGGATTTAAAGTTGGGGCAGTTAGATTTTATTTTTTTTTAATGTTAGATTTGATTATATTCGATCTTAGCTATTGGATTCAATAAATCTTGAGGGACATGCCCACGTGTGTGGGGTCCAGCTGGTGGTGCCCACACCATTTTTTGGGATAAATCCTGGAGTATTTATGGCTTTGTTTTAGGTCCAATTTTCCACTTGGGTTGGTTGGATTTGGGAGGGGGATAGAAGGGGAAAAATAGGTTATAGCCTACAGGCCAAGGTTGGAGTTGGTCTAAAGGGGTTAATATCTCCGATTATCTCTTATCTATCACGAAACGTAAAATGCATACAAGAGAGAAATAGCCACTCACCGCGGCAAAATCTTGGTGGGAGGAATGTACCCGGAATACACAGTAGGATCTCTCCGCAACCACTGGTGAAGACGCTGGTCTTGGCCACTCACCGGCGTAAACGATCTGATGGTCGTTATAATTTGGTCCCTGAGTCTGACAAATAGTCACCTGCACTGCAGCATTCAGCTATGCTTTCCCCAACTACCATTTTAGAAACCTGGAAATACCACATTAAACACGGAACACTGGTGTTTATCTAAGCAAATAATAAGAAAACAAGAGGAAAATCTACAGGATCATATTGCTTGAAATGAACGGATGAGATTTAAGAAACATATCCTATAGCTCCATCATACCCCATTAATATCCCGGTACACTTAAAGGCAATGAAATAGATAATAATACGAAAAAAAAAGTCACCTGGAAATAGATAATAATATCAAAAAAGTCAATAAAATAAAATAATGGGGGACCAGACAAAAACGTGAAGATAATAGTACCAAAAAGTGATCAAATCCACTGCTAAATCAGCCAGTTTTACATGGAATTGTAGATCCACCACTTTAACACTTGCTTTTTCTGTCACAAATTGTATTCCCTACCACACATGCACTCCCAATCTTCAAAGTTTCCCGCTTCATTCTTTTGGAGTTCGGCTGTTAGGAGTAAGGTGGTGGAAAAGCCAGCTACATCAACCCCCTCTAAATGATTGCTTTTTCTAAACCCTACGAATGTATTCCTTTTCTATAAACAGAAGTTGAAATGTACATTAACGAAACCTTCATCTGGTTGTCGTGGACTCAAACCCAGAAAAAATGTCAATCTGGCTTGAATCTGTGACCATAATCAATCTGATCTACATGGGAGATAAATCATGGATATAGTCATCCCACATTTCACTTGCAATCGAATCCCGCATCTGCGAAGTGAATTCCAGTTCTTCTGTTTCAAAAGCAATGTCCAAAGCAGAGGTTTCAAAATGCATGATTGGTTGCTCCGCCTCTGCTAACGGGGGAATTGATTCCTCCATTTGCAGTATGGTGTCCTTTTCGTACATTTTAAAGATACAGTCATCTGGTTTCTCCTCACGGATGAAGTTGTGTAGGGCACAAGCTGCCACAACCAATTTGACTTGTGTTTGTAATGGGTACGGAGGGGCTGACATCAATATAGGGAAGCGTTCTTTTAAAGCCCCAAAAGTGCGATCAGATGCATTTCGTAGCAATGAGTGTCGCTGATTAAATAGCTCTTTTGCATCTTGAGGGTGATAACCACTAGGAAACTCCGTTGAGTGATAAGGTATACCAGTATATGGAGCAATGAAGCCAGGCATGTTTGGATACTTCTTGTCCACGAGGTAGTATTTCCCTGTTACAAATTTTGATCCCAACAGTGGTAGTAAGATCCCACAGTGATTGTAGTACTGACAGAATAAGATCGTTTCTATATATTTTCCAAACAAGTAAACCACCATGTGTTGCATACATGGGATACTGCAGTTTCCAGTTCATATCTAATTTTGACAGTACATTTACTTCTACAAATTATTGTCTAATAAGTAAATTATAATCTATTTAATCTGCCTTGTATTTTGACAGTTGAAAATGCAAATCTACTACATCCTCCCCCATTATGATGCGAGCTAGCCAAGATAGAGCTGCTCTTTGGAAGGAAGACGGGACAAATATGTCCACCAAAATGTAACAGATGTGTAAGAGAGTTCACACTTCATATGGTGGCTTCAGTGAAATTTCATAGAATAGGAAAGGACAACTTTGTCCAACAGAAAATCTCACATTCAAGTATGTTTAGTGAATAGTGATTGACATGAATTATGATCTATAATCAAGCAATCAAACTTGTGTCCGTATTGGCATCACACTCGCGCTAGCATGCTGGCTTTTATATATGATAAAATTATGAAATCAACTAAACAGAAGAATACTTTTTTAATGACTATCAATTTAAGGAGGAAACACAGTTTTCTACGTTAACTGAGCGTTTAATAGTCCAATTCGGGTTGGCAATACCTTCTGGCATCTGCAATTTGTTTCGTCTGGTGAGAGCAGAATTCAAAACTTGCAAATCTGAAGCAGAGCCTTCCCAACCAGCCAAGACATAAAGGAACTTGAGATCAAATGAGCAAGCAGCCAGAACATTTTGTGAAAGTAAGCCATTCTTGTCGCGGAAAGGTCCTTGCTCATCTACCCCCACCATCACTGGGAAGTGTATGCCATCAACTGCTCCCACACAATCCTATAGGATAAAATTTTTGAATTGTAAATCACATAGAAACGAGATACATATCATACTTGGTTACTGTGGGACTACCTTAAAATATGGATAAAATCTAGGATTTTCTGAAATTTCGGGAGGAACAGCAGATCCTGGAGGCTGAAAGAAACCTATCGAAATTGCCATTACTGCGTTTAAGACATTGTTGAAATGACGACTAATGGTTTCTCCTGAATAACGGAATAACTCTTGAACAGCTCGAGTCCGTAGATTATGACCAATTATGAACAAGAACATGGCCAATTGCTCTTCAATCTTGATTCGATTTGTGTGGCGCAGTAGGCCTTTTCCTTGCAAAATATCACACAACTTGTAGAAGACATGCTTATCCATGCGAAAGTTCTCTAAACAGCGTTCATTTTGACCATTAAGGACTTCATCTATAAACTTTGCACCAGTAGATGATAAAGCATGACTAAGTTCTTTCGGTATATAATTCTCATAGACTGTATCCTTTTCATCTTCAGAGATCTCCATTACCAACTACCTTTGCACAGCGATGTATGCATTGAATATCAGCAATTATATGGATGGAGGTCAAACATAAAGAAATGACAAAACAAAAGGAACAGATTCGATATCAATAAGAGAGTACAGCTTAACAACTCTTGCCAGCTAAATGATATTGAAATTACATGATTTCTAAATGAAAAGGTCATATATGAACAAGAAAGAGTGTCAACTGTTAAACCCCATAATTCAAAGAGGTGTTGCTTCCTCGTAAGCATTCTACAACAATGATACTTTTGTGAATCACCTTAAAAGTGAAAATCTATGAATCCACTAGGATAACCGAGTACATTAATTTAGACACGAAGAGCGACCATCTTTAAATGATGCTGAGACCATAATATGGGCCATTCAATACACATGGAAAGAAAAGATGAAGAGTAAGATAAAAGCATAAAAGTCTGGTAGCGAAGAAATGCAGAAAATTACAGATGCTCGCTCTCTCAAATTCAAGTACTTTAGACTCAACTCAAGTTAACCTTCATTTTAGCGAATGAAGGAGTCAACTGCATCAATATTTTCTAAACACTTAGCCCTAATCTATTTTAAGGTCTTTTTCATTGATACACTCATAATGTTCGTAAAAGAAGCACACGCGTGCATCCACACACACAGAATAAGGTTCTAAGATATGGCAGTACACTGAAATGTGTACTTCCTTCACATTAGTCGTTGTATAAGCGTCCAAAGCCCGAAAATATCAGCATTCAATAGACAGGGGAGACTAAAGTACTAGCTGATGCTAAACCAAGCTACACCAACTGGATAAATTTCACAAAAACGACTCGATACAAACATAAACCAAAACAATGCGATCACAAACAGGGTAACAAATAATCTACGCAGAAAACCGCGAAAGTTGACTGAAAACTTCATCAAACTCGAAAATTACAGAAACCCAGAATCTAATATGTGCAGACCTCACCACTAAAGCATCACAAACAGAAATTACACATTCAAATGGACATCAACAGAAATTGTACGCAATTCTGCTGAATTCTATAATCTGAAATAAGAAATTAACCGAATGTAAAATCAATTTCTGACGAATTCTACTTACAATTTGAATGATTTAACCAAAAGATTAAAATCCAAGTTGAAGGAACGAAATTATAATCGCCACTAAACAAAACCCAAGTGAGAATTTCTCGAAATCGAACTCCCATACCTGCGGAGAGCTGAGCTTCTGCAACTTCAGGAGGCAAACGACGTCGTCGCCGGCGGCTTGGGGGCGGAACGAGAGAAATGTGTGAGATGAACAGAATCGTTGGGTTTTTGAATTTAAGGGAGTTATGAGTGAGTGAGGTGAGCCACTGAGTGACGTCACATTCTCCGTTGATTCTGTGCGTTTGCTTTCGCACTTCGCCGTCGCTCGCGCTCTCTCCTTTTTATTTTCTCGATAAATTTGTAATTTGCAGTCTTCTGCAAACTTCAGACTGGGGGAGGAGGGTGGGCTGGCAATTTCTTTTGCTACTGTTACTTTGACTCGAAATGATATGAAAATAATAAGTTTTGGGCAACAGGTTAATAATTCGGGCTGTTATTCAGTCACATGTTAAGTTACTCATTAAGAATCTGATAAGATATTGTTTGTCGTACATAAATATTAGATATGATAATTTCTTGCGTTACCCATCACGAAACGACCCGTTAACGAATATGTTCATTATTGAATTAGTTGTTAAGAACATTGTAAGATAACAAGTTTGACACAACACGATCCGTTAAAATAACGGATATGATTTGAAAACAACATAAGTACGACAAACACGCCCTATTTGTCGGGTGTGAGGGTTTTTCTCTCTCTCTCTCTCTTTTTGGGCTAAAGCCATATTTCTCAAGAAACCCTATTTTGCAGGAGTGTGTTTTCAAAAAGCCCAAATTAATTCCTCCATTCTCAGCCTAATGAAGGCCTCAAACTCGACAGTGACTTAGGTCATCTCTAACCAACCCCGTCAAAGTGCGATAGGGTTAAAAATAGCTCGAAATGGCACGAAAATCATCTCCAACCGAGGACTAAGCCAAAGGGCTTGTGAACCAAACCGGACCCAAACTCCCAAATCAGGCCAATGAGCTGGCCATTTCCAGCCAGCTAACCCTTCATCGCCAGAATGTCAAGCTTGACATTTTGCCAGCCCTTTAGCTCCACGTCTTGCCATTTCCAACTAGCCCTCCAGCGCCAGAATGTCAAGCTTGACATTTTGCTAGCCCTCCGACGTTAGAATGTCAAGCTTGACATTTTGCCAGCCCTCTAGCTCCACAATGTCAAGCTTGACATTTTGCCAACCCTCCAGCTTAGCCCATTTGAATGTCAACGGCTACCTGGCGTAAGCATGACGCCAGCTAACAACAGCTAGCTAACGTCATGTTGTCGTTAGGTTACTATTGAAATTTGAATTTCTTTTGGACGAATTTAAAAAATTAATTAATTTTTTTCCTATAAATACCTACATCATTCCTACAACATTGAAAGTTGAAGATAAGAAGTGTCACGTAGACAAAAATTTGCACAACCAATTACATATCGACACGTGACACTCGAAATCCTATTCAAAAAATTATTAAGATTACATAAAGATAAGAAATTTGGAGAGTTAGTCACTTTAGCGACATGTGTCACTCGAAATCATATCCGAAAAATTATTGAGATCACATAAAGATAAGAAATCTGGAGAATTACTTACGTTAGCGATACATGTTACTCAAAATCATATCCAAAAATTTATTGAGATTATATAAAGATAATAAATCCGGAGGCTTATTCATTTGGCGACAAATAGCACTCAAAATATGTCCAAAAACCTTATTTTAATATGGTAGTTTAATTTAATTAACCATATTAATTTAATTAAATTAATAAATTATATTTAGCCTATGGCTCTTTGGCCCTTTCGATTGGAAATTGTTTTTTGTCAAAGGGCTATGTTTGGCATATGACCATTTGGCCTCCTCGGTTGGAAATAGTATAAAATATGACATAGCACTGTTCATTAAAATATAATTTATTGCATGGCTAAAGGGAGTCCTTTGGCCCTCATTTGGTTGGAGATAGTCTTACGTGGAATGACAGGACGCCGAGGGGACATTGTCCCAAACTCATAACGTGATGTCATATAGACAAACAAATTTGAAACAACGGTATTGGGGTACAAAGATGTACTAAGTCACACAATAAGGTCAACGATAATATAGAATCGAGTTTGCCATTCATGGAAGCTGAATTTAAGATTTGTCACTTATAAATTTGAGAAAAATACCCATTAAAATTGTACTAGAGCTTGTATCATGTCATTTGGCAGACTAAAATACAAGGGTTTTTGTTATTCAAACGGGCATCTCAAATGTTGTTGGAGCGAATGACTGATTTAAGTGTCGGAGTGTTCTTGTAGGCAGTAGGTACCTCCTGCTTCGCTCACTAATGGCAAATAAAGAATGAAATTGTGGGCTTCTTAACCTGGTTATAAGATTACTTGTTGAAGGATTGGAGGCCCTAAATTTTTTTGTTCCAACAAGTGTATAGGACAGGTAAGTCATTTGCCCAAATATAAGAGAAATTTCCTAAATTTTGTCTTTGTGCAGAGGGTTTTTCTTTTTTGGGACAACATCGACATCGTTGTGCAGAGTTAGATATGAAGCTTTCAGCCAAGCTTTCGTGTTTTCCTTCATTTGGTTTCTGTCATGTTCCCAACATGCAGTGCACCATGAAGCTTCCTATATACATACATACATACATATATATATATATATATATATATATTTCACACACATAATTAGGAGCGAAGTTAAAATGTTAGCTCACAGAGAAAACAACTAAATAGTGGCAGATGTCCCGTTGCATTCCAAAAAGTGTGTGCAACGTCAACTTTTTTATTAAGATTTTCGACGAGGCATTTATTTGAGCACTTGAACAATTCATATTATTATGTGCTTAGTGTAAATTTCTGTTCGGGGATTAGATAGTCTCTCAGTCTAAACTTTTAGAATGAAAAAATTGTAGTCATTTACTTTTATTTTTATGTATATTCTTATTTTTACTTTTAAATTGAATAACTCAATAAAGAATTGAGCAATAAAACTAAAAGAGTGCAAAAATAGTACATGTTAAAATCATGAGAGTTTTAACAAAACATTTCCGAATTGTTCATTTTTAACGAAAAATCATATTTTAACCTTTTCTATTACTATTCACTTACACCTTTATTTGTCATTTTTCATTAACACTAAAGTTTTTTTTATATTTTTCGTCAGTTTTCCTTAAAATCATTCTTTCAAATTTGGAAAAAAAAAAATCATTCTTTCAAAATGGGGTGAAAAAGAATTGAGCTATTGCATGACGGTATAAGTTCGAACCCTATCGATGACAAATATAATATATAATTTAATTAAATTTATCGTTTGATAAAAAAAAAAAATTCACAGAAAAGGCCCATTTTATTACCAAAATAATTTACTTACCATCACGGGGACACCTCATATGCGGGAAGCGGCGTATAATGATTGAACCTGAAACCATTGTTTAATATGGAAAAGTGCGTTTTTGAGTCATCGTCTCGTCATCGTCATCTTGCTGCACAGTGGATTGGAGAATCCAATCGCACGCTCAACCATCCAAAAGGATCAAAAAGTAGATGACCACATCCACACCCATGTATAAAACCTTAAAAAAGTAGGCTAAATCATATTTTACTCTATCAGGCAATGTTTTGAAAAACGTTTAGGTGCTAATCTGGCATTGAATTGAGATCTAGCGCATAGGTGGTTAGATGGACTAAGGTAGGAGTCTAGACGGATTAAACGGATTTAAGTATATATATTGTATAAGTAAGTGCATACTTATATTTAAAAAATATATAATGGCATTGTAATACATATATTGCAAAATAGAATATCATATAAAATATAAAGTTTTAGAATATAATGAAAACATAGAACAAACATAATCTAAGTATTCAACAAGTCTCTTACATTTTATTGAGAATAAAATGTAAAATGAAAGTTGTCTATTTTCTGTGTAATTGAGAGTCGTGACGTAGACGGAGGCTTAGGTGGTCTAGGCAGGCACCTAAGCAGGTATCGGTGCCTTCTTTTAATTTTTAAACACTTAGAGAATTAATCGGGGTGATGACCAGTTGCCTAGGGCCTATGCGGCATTAGGCAGGAAATAACAGTGCTTTTAGGTTTTCATTTAATTTTAAATTGACACAATGTCTTTTAATTTTTTTCAATTTCATAAAGTGGCTTAAGATTTTGTCTAATATCGTACAATCGTTATAAAATTGATTAAGTTAATTAAATACTGATGTCACAAATTTTAGCATTCTATTTTCGCTGACGTGACAGTCAAATTTGTCTACCAATGTCTTCAACTTCTCCTGTCCATCGTCTTTTCTTCTCTCTTTTCTCCCACAATACAATCTATTAATAAAAGCTCTAAACCTTAGGGCATGTTTGATATTCTGTTTGAATCTTGAATCTCTTATGTTTCCTCTCACACCTAATACTTGTTCTTCTAATCTTCTCTCTTTCTCTCATTTCCTTCTCTCTCCTCTTTCTCTCTATTGAATTTAGAAGTTCCTAGTGTATGATGAGATTTTTTTGTTCTTTAAAAACAATTGTGAATTTCATACAAACAAGTTTTTAAATTTTAAAGAAAATTGTTCTCAAGAGATGTTTTGAAAAATGATGATTTTTTTTTAATAGAATACCAAACAGAGAGATGTTTTGAAAAATGATGATTTTTTTAATAGAATACCAAACAGACCCTTAAAGACTACTACCAATACAAAAATACCATTTTTCATCCCTTCACTATTTTTTTATCCACAGATAAAGGAAAAGGAAAAGTGGAAGTAAAAGTGGTTTAAGGAGTTTGTCGATCTAAATGAGAAAGAGAGGTGCGGTGGTGATAGGAAAGGGGGTAGCTGCGTTTTTTTCACTATTTTTTAATAATTTAAAACCTAACTAAATTTTAATTTTTCTTAAACATTTATAGAAAAATTAGGTTTCTAATTAATTGTTTGGCACGTGACACAAATTTAATAGTCACTCCAACAAATTATGTATAATACATTTATCATGTCATTATTTAATAGTCAACTTAACAAATCTTTTATCGACAATATTAATACGAAATTGCAAGCCTTTTTATATTAAAAAAAAAGTCGTACGAAATTTGAAATTAAACGCAAAACTGAGGTGCAAGATATCCAATAAATACTAAATAAAATAGATGGAGAAAAAAAACAAAGATTGGCGCACAACGACGGAAACGTGGAGACGTTTGGCATCCGTAGGACTCTACTCAAGTCCACGTCAGCAAATCCGTCTATATATTTGTTTAGTTTCAATAATTTAATTTCATCCCTCCTTTGGTGAAGAATCAAAACTGGTCAGTCCGGTTTTTAGTGACAGTGAGGGTCGTTGCAAAAACCAAGCTATCAGAGCAGCAGAAGAAAGCAGAGCAGCAATGGCGTCCAAGGGAGCTGTTCGGTTCGTCGGCTTGGATGCCTTGAGCTTGGACTTGGCTTCCTCTCTCCTCCGCAGTGGCTACAAAGTCCAAGCTTTTGAGGTCTCTCGGTTTCCTCCTGGACTTTACTTTGCTCGATTCGTTTTCGTTTCGATTCTGTTTCTGTGTTCCTTTTCAGTTTTATTGGATTTGGATTTGGAAGTGATTTATTTTGGGAAAGTGTTTTCGATTTCTAATGGCGATTGATTCATCTGCAGATGGATGGGAATTTGATTAGTGAGTTTTTAAAACTTGGAGGAACCAGATGTGGCGGCCCAGAGGAGGCAGGAAAAGGTAAAATCAGTACAATCCGGCTCCGGTTTGATCAGACTATTTATTGTTTTAATGTACCCACCATTCCCAGCTTGGCCTTGTGTGTGTATGTCTGTCTGTATGTCTGTCTGTCTGTATGTCCGTATGTCTGTCTGTATGTATGTATGTCTGTAGGTTAGGATTAAATCTCTGATCTTAGTTTACAAAGGGGCTGACGTAGTGATGTTCATCCCCCGCTTTTCTTTCTTTGCAATGGCTTGCAGATGTTGCAGCTTTGGTTGTGTTAGCAGATCAAGTAAATGATGCAACTTTCAGTGATGAGGGTGCATCGAAAGGTCCTTCCGAAGCTTATTGAATCTTGACATTATATACCGTATCCGTAGTTCTTTCTATTTGCTTTAAACATATACTGATACATACATGCATCGGAAATGGAATGCAGGATTTCAGAAGGATACGGTTGTCATACTTCGTTCGACAATATTACCATCGTCTATTCAGAATCTAAAGACGCGTTTCACAGGCAATTATATAGAAATGTGTTTTGATATCTTATATTAAGATTTGAGATAACCACTTGACGTTTTGTTATTCTTGCAGATACAGCTGATCTTGTAGATATATATGCCACAAAGGGAGTATCTGATGGTTTTAATGGAAAGATCATGGTAAGATCACTTGCTTACCATTTATCATTTCTTGCTTGTAGTGGTGGATGCGAAGGTTCTCCCCCCGTTGCCCTCCCTTCCCCGATTCCCAATCATCCTAACTGTTAGTGCTGATGTTTTTCTGATGCCTTAGATCGCTTCTTCCGGAGGGTCAGACGCTATTTTAAAAGCACGGCCAGTTCTCTCCGGTAATATTCATTAAATAAACTACAATACTGATATTGGAAGATACTTTTGATGACTGATATTGCAAGATACTTCTTTCTTGCAGCAATGTGCGATAAGCTTTATGTTTTTGATGGTGAAGTTGGCGCTGGAAGGTAATCACTTTGTAACCCTTTTACGTAGTTAAGAATACGAAAGAACTGTATTTATTGGAGGAATAATCACTCAACTAATATGTTGGTTTTGTTCAAAATATGTTTAACTGCTCCCCCGCCCTTAGTTTTGCTTGTATGAAAAGACAGAAATAGTATTTGTCTTATGATGTTATAGTTTCCTTGGTATTGCAGCAAAATTAGGATGATTAAGGAACTGCTTGAGGGTATTCATCTTGTTGCTTCTTTGGAGGCTATTTCTCTTGGCACCAAAGCCGGTATTCATCCGTGGATAATCTACGATATCATATCTAATGCTGCGGGAAACTCATGGTTCGTGCCTACGCGTTCAACTTATTATCTACATTTCTTTAATGACAGTGCCTCATGTTCTATAGTCAAAGCCAAAATACAATTGAGAATATGATTTATCGTTCCTCGCTATAAAGTCAATAAAAACTTTACTATTAAGTCATATATCAATGACATATTTTTGTTTCGGACTTAATCAATGATGTATTTTTATTAATTAGGCATAGGTCAATAATGAATGTCACATAGGCTTTAAGTCATTATGAATAGTTAGAATTTGACTCTTCTATCCTTATCTCTTTCTTTCTCTATGAAGGTCATATGGGTTTTTTGTGAGGATCCTTATGGATCTCATAATTGATACAAATCCAATGGCCAAAATCTCTTTTCCATCCTCTCTTCCCCTCAACTCTTCTCCTTCTCCCTCACTTCAAAGTTCTCAATGTCAAACCACCAGCGTCCCCACCCCACCCCCCCCCACCCCCAATCTCTTTTCCATCCTCTCTTCCCCTCAACTCTTCTCCTTCTCCCTCACTTCAAAGTTCTCAATGTCAAACCACCAGCGTCCCCACACCCCCCCCCCCCCCCCCCCACTCCCAAACAATTCCAGGTCAAATTTCCACCTCAAAATTAGCCCCAACACTGCCACAATCCACCCAACCCACCACCCCCAATAGCAAGTCCCTCACCTTACCCTCCTCAAAATCAGCGCCAACACCGCCACACCCCTCAATTGCAGGTCCCTCAACCCTAAAATCTCAGTCCATATTAACGAAACAATAAATAGAGGGGTCGTGCAAACCAGTGTCTTTTGGTTGCAGAGATTTTTTCCATAACTATGGAAGAATTATAGAGAGAAACAAAGTTACAGTAGAAAATCTCAAAGATGAAGAAGAAGAAAGAGACGACAAATAAAAAGCTAAAACAGTAAGAGAGAGCAAAAAAATAAATCAAACTTAGAGTACAGATGACATGCAAATAAATTTGGGGTTTGTTAATAATGGTGGGGTGTGGCGTTGCGAGGGAGAAAGAGGAGTCGAGGGGAAGAGCGGAAGATGAAAAGGTTTTGGCCGTTGGATTTGTATCCCAATAGAATTGATCCGTAGAGGATATGAATCGTATAAATAGTTAGAACATGTATATTATATCACTCTTTCCCTCGCCCTATCACTCTTTCCCTCGCCCTTTGTTTACATGAAGGAGTCTGCTCAACTAAAAAAAAAAAAACAGAAACAAGAAATGGACAATGCAATGCAGTGTCCGAATCCAAATGTAAAAAACAGAACCACGAAACGGATTACAGTGTCTAAATCCAAATGTAAAAAACAGAGCCAGGAAATGGAGCTTGAATTGAAATCTAAAAATCAGGAGTCGTACGAGGTGAAAAGCATAGGAGACGTGTGAGTGATAAAAAAAAAGAACTGGGAAACGGACACTGTAATGTACGAATCCAAAAGTAAAAACAGAACTAGGAAACAGACACTGCGTTGTAGTGTTTAAATCCAAATGTAAAAAGAACATGTAGGTGGCATGTGAGTGATGGAAAAAACGAAACCAGTAAATAGACACTGCAACGCAATGTCTGAATCCAAATGTAAAAAACAGAATCAAGAAGCAGATCCGTATGGACTTATTCCAAAATATAAAACTACGAGAAAGCGAGTGTCGATTGAAGTCGGTGCCAGATGTAGTGGCAGATTTTGTAATTTTTGTTTGTTTTAAATGCATTTAAGTATCACAATACATGATTGACCTATTTATAATTCACATAAATATTGTTGATATATTGTTAATATTGTAACTTTTTATCGATTTTACACAAAATCATCCCATATTATAATATGTTTGATCACTTCATACTCTGCCCACTATTATAAGTATTTATTCATTTCAGGGTTTTCAAGAACCATATTCCTCAGTTGTTAAGGGGTGCTGCCAAAGATGATTTGAATACTCTTGTTCAAAACTTGGTAAGATATACTGTACAGTTTTTGTGCTTTATATTGGATCAACTTCAATAGTGGTGTTGGCTGTTTTCTGTCAAAGGCAATATCTCATTACATAAGACTAATGGGATTTTCTGTAGAGGGTTATATTGGATCTGGCCAAGTCGCTTAGCTTTCCTCTCCCGCTTTTAGCAGTTGCTCATCAGCAACTTATTCTTGGTACTGAATCTCAGAACACAATCAAGTAACGTTATATTGTTCGATCTTTGGAAATGACCAGCTTTGTGCTTAAGATTTTCTCATACATTTCCTTTTTCAGGGTCTCCACGTGACAACACAGATGATGAAGATGCTACATTGATTAAGGTTGTCTTATACTTAAGCCCAAAAATATATGATTAAGGCATTTTTGTAGCTTGAATTCCTCCATTTTACATCAAAATTGTTTTGAAATATGTGTTTCGTTGAGTCAATTTACTCTTTCTTATTCGTACACTTTACATTGTTGTACAGGTTTGGGAACAGAAACTTGGAGTGAGAATTTTAGATGCAGCAAATGCTGAGACTTACATCCCTGAGGAATTGGCAAGCCACACTGTTGCTAAATCATATACTGTCAACCGAGTTGGATTCATTGGTCTTGGAGCAATGGGATTTGGAATGGCAACTCACCTTTTAAAAGCTAAATTTTCTGTTTGTGGTTATGATGTAAGTCCTCAGTTTGTATACTGATTGAAACAAGAAACTGGTATTTAACTGAGGCTCTCTCGTATCATCTATTTTCCGACGTCATACAGCAATGCTTAAACAGTATTTGTACATTAGGGGTCGATACATGCACTTACATTTGTGTATGCACATTAATATTGTTGTACCCCCATGAATAAGTTCAAGATTGACACTATAGTTTAAGATACCGGTCAAACTGATCTATTTTCCGGCTTCTTTTGAATGCAGGTATATAAACCAACACTGACTCGTTTTGCCAATGCTGGTGGCTCGATTGGAGGCTCTCCAGCAGAAGTATGTAAAGGTAGATACATATTAAACGTTCTAGAAGTAGAAGGCGATTAAAACAATTTGATGACTATTCATTACTTATTTGTCTGGTGCAATAACCTATCTGTTTCTGACGCATTTTCTCTCCTAGATGTTGATGTGCTGGTAATAATGGTCACAAATGAAGCTCAAGCTGAGAGCGCTTTGTATGGAGACTTTGGTGCTATTTCAGGTAAACAAATTATTCCCAGCTTCCCTAGTCCATTTTTATTAGGACTAACCCCATATTGCTGTATTTGATAGCACTTCCATCTGGAGCTTCTATTATCCTTTCATCCACTGTTTCTCCTGGATTTGTGAGCCGACTAGATCACCGTTTGCAAAGTATGTCTTTACATTCCATTCGCACTATGTAATTATGCTTTACTTGTGATGAAACTATAGTCAGGATTTTGAAATGTTATAGATGAAGGAAAGAATTTCAAGTTGGTGGATGCTCCTGTGTCTGGTGGGGTTGTGAGAGCCTCCATGGGGGCACTTACGGTGTGTTAGAACAACCATTGGTTTTGACTTTTGTCCCAATAGCTGATTCAAAAATTTTAGTTTTAACTGGTTTTTGGATTTTTGTGTCTTTCTCAGATTATGGCATCCGGTACAGATGAAGCTCTTAAGAGTGCTGGTGCAGTCCTCTCAGGTACTAAGCGTGTACGATAAGGTTCATCAGGCTTCAGAATGTAGGGTTCTCATAAATAGTTTTGTGACTGGTATTTGACTATATTCTGTGAACAGCATTAAGCGAGAAGCTTTATGTTATCAAAGGAGGCTGTGGGGCTGGAAGGTACTTTTGAGTCAATGTTTGTTGCATATCGTATCTCATTGTCTATTAGATCGTTGTAGGTCTATGACACTGTTTTTTCGTTTTATCTTGGAAGTGAAATTCCTTTACTTTATTCCTCTTATATTTTGTTCTATAGTGGTGTAAAGATGGTTAATCAATTGCTTGCTGGAGTTCATATAGCGTCGGGAGCTGAAGCAATGGCTTTTGGAGCTCGATTGGGTCTTAATACAAGGACGTTGTTTGATTTCATCACAAATAGTGAGGGAACATCCTGGTAACTTTCTTCCTTGTTTAAGTACTTACTTTCTCAAAACCTTAAATTTGTTTATTTAACATGCAAATTTTAAGAGGAAATGTATTGTTGATGTCAAATGTTCCCAAATTAGGACGTGAGCTAGTATTATCTAGACTAATATCATTGTTAACGTTCAGCAAACATTTTCAATTGCAGGTTGTTAGAAAATCGTGTTCCACACATGCTCGACAATGATTATACTCCGCATTCTGCACTTGATATTTTTGTGAAGGATCTGGTCAGATGGACATTCACGCATGCATTCTTTGAATAGAAACAACTTACAATTACAATTAAGAGATTATCGGTGTACTAATATTCTAATCGTCTACAGGGAATTGTTTCTCAAGATTGTTCAGTTCGAAAAATTCCACTTCATATATCAACTGTTGCTCATCAACTCTTCCTGTCAGGTTCTGATAAATCTTCTTCCTTTAAAATACGTAGGAACTTAATGCTGTATGGAAAATGTTGGCACTGAATATGACAAATGTTGGCCTTTGGGTTCCTTTTTAGTTGCTAGCTTGCTTATGGAAAGTAATACTTGTTTCAACTGTCGGGCAGGTTCTGCTGCAGGTTGGGGTCGGCAAGATGATGCTGGTGTGGTTAAGGTACGCGCAAGCTTTATTGGCCTTTTCTTTCAGTTGAAGTTAGTTGGTTTATTGAGTACATGTAAAATTATCTCAACAAAATTCCACACGGGTGTTAAGTTAAACTATAAATTAATGATGGTGGCAGTTGATGGTTTAACTGAAGCAATTGTATGTATGCAGGTTTATGAGACACTAACGGGTGTTAAGGTAGAAGCAAAACTTCCGGTTCTTAAGAAGGACGTTGTCTTCAAGTCTCTCCCAGTTGAGTGGCAAGTAGATCCCACTGGTGAAATACAGAGACTAAATCAGGACAGTTCAAAGACTTTGGTTGTTCTCGATGACGATCCAACTGGAACTCAAACTGTTCATGATATTGAGGTCTTGACGGAATGGTGAGTGCCTTTATTTTCCTTATGCTATTCTTATTATGTAATGCAATAGAAACCGCGTATACTATTTTATCAGAAAATGAGCAGAGATTCAGAGCTGTTATATAGTGGTGAGTGTTCTTTGCAGGACCATTGAATCACTAATGGAGCAGTTCAGAAAAAGTCCTAAATGCTTTTTCATTTTGACCAACTCCAGGGCCTTGAGTTCTGAGAAGGTAAAGGCCTATGTGTAAACACATCAAGGTTTAATGTTTAAATCATGCTTCATATTATATAAGAAAGAAATTCCTCACGAAAAAAATTCATCTCATTCCAAGGAATGATTTTTTTCTTGCTTTAATTACTTCGGTCATAAATAGTAATGTAGATTGACGTTTTTACAGGCTACTGCATTAATTAAAGACATCTGCGTAAACCTGCGTACTGCAGCCAAATCAGTTGAGAATGCTGATTATACAGTAGTTTTGAGAGGCGATTCAACTTTGCGTGGCCATTTCCCAGAGGCAAGTACTGCGACTTTTAACTATATTGAATTATCATGTCGTAAAGTCATTCAACACAACACTCTGGGGACTTTTCATATCATTTAATGAGACTGCCTTGTCTGTTTAGGAAGCTGATGCCGCTGTTTCAGTACTGGGCGAGATGGATGCATGGATCATCTGCCCCTTTTTTCTTCAAGGAGGGCGTTATACTGTTGGAGATGTACACTATGTTGCAGATTCGGACCAGTAATATTCATTCCTTTCCATGTTAGAAAGTACTTAATAACGATTTAATGGTGAATTAACATTGCTTATGGTTCATGGGTTCTTTAGGCTTATCCCTGCAGGGGATACGGGATTCGCTAAAGATGCTGCTTTTGGCTACAAATCTTCAAACCTTCGCGAGGTCTAATATTTATATGTTGTGCTTCAAATTCATAGCTTTACCAAATATTATGATTGATGTTAGCTTGAATTGTAAATTTGAACTTATTTGCAGTGGGTTGAGGAGAAAACAGCCGGCCGCATACCAGCCAGTAGTGTTACATCTATTTCTATCCAAATTCTAAGAAAAGGTGGGCCAGATGCTGTTTGTGAGCGTCTTTGCAGTTTGCAGAAGGTACGGAGAAACCAGCAGTCTCTTTCCCTCTCTCCCTCTTTCATGCAAGCAAAATACAATGGTTATATATCTCCACCATGGACAGGGATTTTTAAGCTACTAAAAATATATGGTTTAATATGGGTGGAGGTGCGTCCGATGCATCAATTTCGTACTTGTTTTGATGCGAAAGAGTGCTAGGCTACAAAAATTTACAAGGGTCAAAGGATAACAATCCCTGCGATAAATGAAGTTACTGGTCGAAAATAGCATGTCGTTTAGTGAGATATTGTGTACTTATATCCTCTGATTCTTAATTTGTGACATAAAACAGGGATCAACATGCATAGTTAACGCAGCTAGTGACAGAGACATGGCTGTTTTTGCAGCTGGAATGATCAAGGCAAATTCTCTATACTTATACCATGTTATTGTATGAAACTTCTGGTATATTTTCATCAAGTTCTGGGCAGATCATTTTATGAGTTTTTGTTTGGTGTGATAGGCGGAACTGAAGGGCAAGCGCTTCTTATGTCGCACTGCTGCTAGCTTTGTTTCTGCCAGGATCGGAATTATCCCCAGAGCTCCAATTCTGCCCAAGGATCTAGGAATAAACAAGGAAAGGAACGGAGGTCTCATAGTTGTCGGGTCATATGTTCCCAAAACGACAAAACAGGTTGAACTGGTTATCTGGATACATGTTGAGTGATTACCTCCCTTATATTTTTTTTTTATCTTATGGCTCACACTCATAATTCATAGGTGGAAGAGCTTAAACTACAGTGTAGCCAGATTTTGAGAAGCATTGAGGTGACCAACATATTCTCTCTCGAGTATTTAATGGTTAATGTTAATTTACTGTTAATTCCGAACACAAGACTGCGATGGATCATTTTCTATTAAAATTTAGTCTTCCCAAATAGACAATTACAGACAAACTATGGCCATCGGGTGCTGACTCAGAACTGAACATGCCATAAGTAGGTTTCGGTTGCTAAAGTTGCCATGAGTTCTACAGAAGAGAGGGAGGAGGAAATCAGTAGAGCAGCTGAGATTGCAGATATATTCCTTACAGCTCGGAAGGACACTCTAATAATGACCAGTCGGGAGCTTATTACCGGAAAAAGTTAGTCTTCATTTCTTTTTGTTCAGAGATTTATATTAATGTATCATATTTGCGAAAACCACATAAAAAACTTGCTCTGCTGTTGCCAAACTGTTCTGAAATGGTGTTTCTTGTCCACTGGGCAGCTCCCTCTGAGAGTTTGGAAATCAACTTCAAAGTTAGCTCGGCACTGGTGGAAATAGTGAGACGCATAACTACAAGACCACGTTACATTCTTGCAAAGGTACGTATACGTTTTCAAATGAGAAAATGTTCTCTTTCCCTGTTTTTGAATTTGTATCCTCCTTGCTGAAATTACACTCCATTTAGGGTGGAATCACTTCATCTGACCTTGCTACGAAAGCTCTTGAAGCAAAATGTGCAAAAATAGTGGGACAAGCCCTGGCTGGTGTTCCCTTATGGCAGCTAGGTCCTGAGAGTAGGCATCTGGGAGTTCCATACATTGTTTTTCCGGGTGAGTTTTGGAGTTCGCTAATATTTCTGTGCTAACTAAAAGCGTATTACACTAACAAAAATAGTTGGTCCATATCTAGAAAGCTTAAGTTTTTGGTAACAATGATAAATCAACAAAAACTTATTAAAATTATTCATTCTTAGGTAATGTTGGTGACGACAGAGCATTGGCGGAGGTTGTGAAGTCCTGGGCTCGTCCAGTCAGACTTTCATCAACCAAAGAGCTTCTTCTGGTAAGAGTCATAAATTGAAGTTTCATAAATATTTTCACCTCGCGTACTGACAATTTAATATATATGTAAAGAATGCAGAGAAGGGTGGATATGCTGTAGGAGCATTCAATGTATATAATTTGGAAGGAGTAGAGGCAGTTGTTGCTGCAGCAGAAGAAGAACAAAGTCCGGCTATATTACAGGTTAAAAGAGTATAAACATTAGATGAATCTCGTTGATCTAGTTAAAAAGAAAAAAACTAATTTTCATATATTATCAGATCCATCCAGGTGCCTTGAAGCAAGGAGGGATCCCGTTGGTTGCATGTTGTATCGCTGCTGCAGAACAAGCCAGTGTAAGTGGCACATATTCTTAAACATGTGTTTCAGGTTGCGACTTCCCACTCTTTTTCTTTAAATCGAAGGCTGCCATCTTATTGTTTACAAATATTGAAAAACTCTGTCATTACTGAACCTAATCCCAGTCCCTGATATCTGGTATCGAGCGGTATGCATGGAAAGTTGGAAACACAGACTTCCTTCAATCCACTCTTTCTCACTTCTGAGGCTTTAGTCTGTGACTCTAGTACTAGGCTCTCTCGTTGTGCTTTCTTATTTAGCCCTTAAGCTCCAATTGTCAAGGTTGAGTTAGCTACTGCGTGACAGTTGCATGCTGTAACAGTCATGATGGTTTTGCGTTTTAATGGTATAACATGGTAAACATTATCATGATAGAACAAATGGCGTTGGACATGAATAATCGACAATAATTTCAAAATTCCACTTTCATCAAGACATCGAGATAATGTATATGTTACGGCAGGTTCCCATAACTGTACACTTTGACCACGGAACTTCAAAGCAAGATCTGGTGGAAGCTCTTGAGTTGGTAAGTTCAATTTTTACCATTGTTTTGCACATTGCTTTGATTTTCACTCAGCATGCAATCCATATATAGAGAGCGTTAGTAACTGTATTTACCCTTCCAGGGATTTGATTCTGTCATGGCGGATGGTTCGCATCTTTCATTTACCGAGAATGTTTCATACACCAAGTTTGTCGCATTCTTTGCTCACTCAAAAGGCGTGCTAGTAGAAGCGGAACTAGGGAGATTGTCGGGGACAGAAGATGATTTAACTGTCGAAGATTATGAAGCAAGGCTGACTGATGTTAAGCAGGTTATTTTTTTTTCTTCGCAACTTTTTGGAATTAGCTTTCCTTCACTCCTAAACTTGTCCTAATCATCAGAAGGCGTTACTAATTTCAGGCTGAGGAGTTCATTGATAAAACCGGGATAGATGCTTTGGCAGTCTGTATTGGAAATGTGCACGGAAAATACCCTGCAAGTGGCCCGAATCTGAGACTCGATCTGCTTAAGGTTGAGATAGTCTCTTACCAGATTTTGCGCTGTTACTGATGTTAGATTGTCGAATGTCAGTTGCACATTACAACACGCACCTCATTATCTACGTAACTGATTTCGTTTTCCCTTATGTTAGGATCTGTACGCTTTGAGTTCGAAGAAAGGAGTCCTCCTGGTGCTTCATGGCGCTTCTGGTTTGTCGAAGGAACTTATAAAGGTACAACGTTTATCCATAGCGATTTCAAAACAATTCGGGTTCTTAGGTTTTCGTTTACAAGCTGAAGATCCTCAGAGATGCTTCCAAGCTACATTTGCATTACTTCCACTTAAAGCTTAATGTCCAAGTAAACTGTTTGGCTTCATGAACAGGAATGCATAGAGCATGGTGTGAGGAAGTTCAATGTAAACACCGAGGTGCGAAAAGCTTACACGGATTCCCTTAACAACCCGAAGAAAGACCTGGTCCACGTTATGGCATCGGCGAAGGAAGCCATGAAAGCAGTGGTTGCAGAGAAGATGCATCTATTTGGTTCAGCAGGAAAGGCTTGATGGAGAAGGAGCATTATCACAGATGAAGCTAAACTGTTTACATAACAATTTAAGCTGATGAATAATCGAATTAGGGACCCTAATAATAAAAGAATATTGTTTTCACTAGTCGAATTGGGATCCGTGAACGTGACAGATTCAACTCCAATAAATGTAGAGTTTGACATTAGATTAATGGTCGATTCATGGTTTTACTTGGTCCGAATTTCCCTCTCCCAATATCAATGATAAGAAAAATAAAATTTTTTCATTGTCTTGGCTTCGATCGACCAAGGTAGTCTCATTATATTAGTACCAAATTGTTGTGTCGTTGTGCACTGAAGTTGGTACTGTGAAATACGTCATATTTTCCGTGAAAAGAATTTTGTTGCAAAAAATTTGGCTAATTTGGGTTTATTATGCAGTTTGGATCCAGTTTTTTTTTTAGCGAACTCCTTCTTATCGTCGGTTGTTAGTTGCAGATATAATTGAATCTCGTGACCTCATAATATTTTATGTATTCTTTCATTTTCTTCCGGGTTTATGCCCCATTATCAAATTAAAAAAAAAAAAAAAAAAAAAAAAAAATCTTCAATTTGTAACCGTCACGTGTGTGGCGCGTGACTTGGATTGAGACTGAGGGAGGACCGGTAAGTACATGTTCAAAGTAAAACCAAGCCGCAACATATCTGGGACACAAGACGTCACACCCAACAACTCAAAAACCCGTACAAACACTTGGAACACGCATCAGAGTCCAATAACTTCACTCACTCTCTCTCCCCTCCGATCAGAAGAACATCAACAACGACAACAATGGCGGATGCGAACCAGAAACCAGAAATCTTTGAGCTCAACAATGGGAGCATGCGCGCGTTCATCACAAACTTTGGTTGCACCATCACTTCCTTGTCTGTTCCCGGAAAAGACGGTATATTTCAACCCAAGCAGATTTCTTTTCTGCTTCCCAATCAGATAATCTCCCGTTTGGATTCTCAGTTAATTGATTAATCAAATAATGCTTTCTGTTTTGTTTTGTGTTTTTGATCTGAAAAATGCTGCTGATGTTTGTTTGGATTGTTGGTTGGTGAACTTTGCAGGAAAATTGGCTGATGTTGTTCTTGGATTCGACTCCGTGGATCCCTATGTGGTAAATTTCTTTCACTTTTTCTGAGAACCCTTTTGCTTTTCGATCATGTTGTTTGAGATATCATGCAAAAATTGGTTCTTTGTGTGTTGATCTAATGCATTCATAAGCTGTATTTGGCGCAAAACCGAGCGCAGTTGTGTTACATGATTCATACTGCCGACCCCACTTAGCACTTGGTTGTTATCGTTTGTTGTTTTTGGGATTAAATGTTGGAGTTTTGCTTTAGGAATGGGAATGCTGAGCTTTTCGTATGATCGTTTTAACCTTTTGTTTTAATGTTTTTGTTTCGTCTTCGCATGTGGATGCATGCGTGATCAGAACGGACTTGCTCCCTACTTTGGCTGCATTGTGGGTCGGGTTGCTAATCGAATCAAAGATGGGAAGTTTACGCTCAATGGAACGGAGTACTCCTTGCCTATCAACGGACCTCCGAACAGTCTCCATGGTATGGAATTGTTACCATTGATTCTCGTTTTTACTGCTTTTCGATTAGCTAATTTGCAGCAGAATTTTATGATGTTTGAATTACGTTGTAATAAACAAATAAGCGTGCGTTCGGTTCCTTCCAAGGCTTCTTCGTTAGTTCTTTATCGAGACATGAACGAATTTTGAATATTGTCTCAAGCCTAATGGCTTCGATTTTCACCAAAACAGACAATCTTTTCATTTGAGTAATGGTATCAGTAATTGTTCGTGTCTTAGTTTCCTTGTGCTTGCTTATATTTACGCCACTCAATTCATCCTGCTGTCGCATTAGGTGGTCACAAGGGGTACGATAAGCAGATATGGAAGGTAGCAGAACATAAAAAGGGTGATAACCCGTCCATCACTTTTAAGTATCAGAGTCATGACGGGGAGGAAGGTTACCCCGGGAATCTTTCGCTGACTGCAACTTATACGCTTACTTCAAGCACGACAATGAGACTTGACATGGAAGCAGTGCCTGAGAACAAGCCCACCCCGGTCAGCCTAGCTCAGCACACCTACTGGAACTTAGCTGGACATAACTCGGGCAACATACTTGACCATGCAATTCAAATTCGGGCCAACCATATTACCCCTGTGGATGAAAACACAATCCCAACAGGTGGAATCAAGCCGGTTAAAGGCACGCCCTTTGATTTCACTGCCGAGAAGAGGGTTGGTGAGTCCATCCATGAGGTCGGTATAGGGTATGACCACAACTATGTGCTCGACTGTGGGAAAGAGAAACAAGGCCTGAAACATGCTGCAAGAGTGAAGGACCCATCCAGCTCGAGGGTCCTTAACCTATGGAGCAATGCCCCCGGGATGCAGTTTTACACCGCGAATTACGTCAATGGGGTTGTCGGCAAAGGAGGTGCTGTCTATGGAAAGCATGCCGGGCTCTGTCTGGAGACACAAGGGTTCCCGAATGCAATTAACACACCGAACTTCCCGTCTATTGTTGTTCAACCCGGTGAGAAGTACAGCCACGCCATGTTGTTTGAGTTTTCAGTTGAGTGAAGTGTAGTACTCGTTGATGCAACATTTCCGTTGCGCCAAGTACTTGTCACGATCAGTAATAATAAATGACGGGATAACTTTCTGTTTATGTTAGAGTTTAGACGTTGCTCTCCTTATCCATTTTATGAATGACTTTATTTCTTGGCAATGAAAATGCATATTTTTTTCGGCCATGGAAATTCGTTTACATTAAAGTTTTCATTTTTTTTTTTTTAATAAACGATAACGCCTATGAATTGAATTGTCAGCGCCAGAGACTTTCTTGACATCTTAAAACATGTATCATTCTTGAACATTTCTCTACCCTGCTTACGTGGCAGAATGCGATTCGCCAAATGACAAAAATGCTACGTGGCAAGTATATGCAAAACAAACTTTGATTTCGTCCCAATATTACCCTTCTCTCTTAACAAAATCCCAATCGTCTTCTTCCTCTCCATCTTCTCCAAAATTCTGTGAGTATTTGGCAACAGCAATGAATTTTGCAGCTCGAAAGCTCCTCTTTTCTCTCCTGATTTTCTCTCTCTTCCCCCTCTCTCTCTGCGTCCGTCCCTTCATCCTCGTTCTCTCGCAAGACGATCTCCTAAACACCCCTACCTCGCCCGACCACTCGCCGCCCGCCGCCGACTCAGCTCCAAATGAGTCGCAGGACTGGGACGAGTTTGGCGACTCCGACGCCGCGCAGTCAGAGGAGGAGCTCGACCCGGGATCCTGGCGCCCAATCTTCGAACCCGACCCCTTTAAGGCCGACCCGGCTACCCACCCCGACGACGGATACTACTCCACCGTATCCAAATTAATAAAGTCCGTTAGCTCCGGCGACACCGCGCTCATGGACGCCGCCGTTTCGGAGATCGAGGACTCGGCTTCCCGCGGCCTCCCTCACGCGCGGTCCGTTCTGGGGTTTCTGTACGGTACGGGCCAGATGAGGAAGCAGAACAAGGCCAAGGCTTTCACGTACCATTACTTCGCCGCTAAGGCCGGCAACATGCAGTCGAAGATGGCCCTCGCGTATACTTACTTCAGGCAAGATGTACGGAATCTATTTCGAGTTTGATCGATCGATCTCTGTTTGGTTGCGGAGTTAAGAGGAGGAAATTGAAGGATTGATTTTGTTGTTCTCTGTTTGGATTTTGTTTGGTATTTTTACAGATGTTTGATAAAGCGGTGAAATTGTACTCGGAATTGGCCGAGGCAGCTGTGAATAGCTTCCTGATTTCGAGGGACTCAGCGGTGATCGAGGCGGTGAGGATCCACAGCGGAGCGGAGGAGAACAAGGAGGCATTGAGGAAGAGCCGCGGCGAAGAAGACGAGGACTTTCAAATTTTGGAGTACCAAGCGCAGAAGGGAAACTCTGCTGCAATGTATAAGGTGGGCCTGTTTTACTATTTCGGGCTGAGAGGGTTGCGCCGCGACCACGCCAAGGCGTTGTCGTGGTTTCTGAAGGCGTTGGAGAAGGGAGAGCCTCGGGCGATGGAGCTCCTCGGAGAGATTTATGCTAGGGGAGCTGGTGTTGAGAGGAATTACACCAAGGCATTGGAGTGGCTTACACTTGCAGCCAAACAGGATCACTATTCGGCATATAACGGGATGGGGTATTTGTATGTTAAAGGATATGGGGTGGAGAAGAAGAACTACACTAAAGTAAGAATGCTCCTTGGCTCTATTTCTACGTGTATCTTAAAGCTTTGTGTTTTTCTATATTTTGTTACACATTTTCAATTAGCAATCCTTGCGAATGAAATCCCACATTGTTAGTTGTAATAACTTTCGAGATCATTTTTTCCGATGTTGAGTTTGTTCTGATACATTGATAGGTTGATTGATTCATATGTTACGGCCAATCCTTTTCGTTGTAGGCAAAGGAGTATTTTGAGAAAGCTGCTGATAATCATGACGGTGGCGGGCACTATAACCTAGGAGTAATGTATCTCAAAGGAATTGGGGTAAAGAGAGATGTTAAACTTGCATGTCAATACTTCATCTTTGCTGCGAATGCTGGTCAACCCAAGGCATTCTACCAGCTAGGGAAGATGTTTCATACAGGAGTCGGGCTTAAGAAGAATCTTCCACGGGTAAACTCGCTGTTCTTTTCTGTTTGTTTAGTTTACATACCGTCTCTGTTTTCTGTTCGGGCTTAAGAAAACAGAATATGCAAGATAATCTTGATTTGTGACGATTAATTTGTTTGTATTTGTTGAATGAAAAATTTACTTTGCTATTTAATTCTAAGTAAATGATCTTAAGATGCACCAGGGCACTTATACACTAATTAATTCCGATTCATGATTATGATTCATTTTGTTTTAGGCCATTGCATTATACAAATTAGTTGCAGAAAGGGGACCGTGGAGCTCATTGTCTCGATGGGCACTTGAATCATACTTAAGAGGGGACCTAGGCAAGGCATTTTTCTTGTATTCAAGGATGGCCGAGTTAGGCTATGAGGTAGCGCAGAGTAACGCTGCATGGATTCTTGACAAATATGGAGAGCGAAGCATGTGCATGGGAGAATCTGGTTTGTGCACTAATGCAGAAAGGCATCAGCGGGCACATTCATTATGGTGGCAAGCATCTGAGCAGGGTAATGAACACGCTGCTTTGCTGATTGGGGATGCGTATTACTATGGTCAGGTAGCTATCTCATGCTGAAACATGTTTGTCACTGCTCTAGGTTCGGGATGTATTTTGGTTTTCCTTCTTCCTTTCTCAGGGTACTGAGAGGGATTATGAACGAGCGGCAGAGGCTTACAAGCATGCCAGGTCCCAGTCTAACGCCCAAGCCATGTTCAACCTTGGTTACATGCATGAGCATGGACAAGGGCTGCCTTTGGATCTTCATCTTGCAAAGCGTTACTATGATCAAGCCCTAGAGATTGATTCGGCAGCAAAGTTGCCTGTCACGCTAGCCCTCACAAGCTTATGGATACGAAAAAATTATGCCGACGGTTTCCTGGTAAGTTCTTTTTGTTTTACTTTCCTTACTGCCTTCTCATATAATAGTTAATCTCTGCTATTAATAGTCCAGAATGAGCTTGCTTTGAATAATTAAGCTTTGTTTCCGGTTATTTTCATTTTTGGAATCTTCATTCATTAGCGATCTTCTGTTTTTGGGTCCGTATGCAGGTACATATAATCGATTCATTGCCTGAAGCCTATCCCAAGGTTGAAGAATGGGTAGATACCGTGCTACTTGATGAAGGAAACGCGACAATATTGACTCTTTTTGTTTGCCTCCTTACTGTCTTATATCTACGTGAGCGACAACGCCGGCATGCTGTTGCTGCCCCTGATGCGATGGCTGCACTGCACCAACCGAATGAGAATGTTGCGCCACCCATGTAGTTTAGCTGGCAACAGTGGTCTTTCAAGAACGACAGGGCTCTTCCATCGTTTATGAACACACCCTTACATCTAGGATACAATGTACAGGTATCTAATGCCCGGTAAATTGATGCGGTGATGAGGTTTCGATGTTTTGGGACAAATTGTACCATAGAGAGACTTGAGCATGTAGGAAACGAAGATGCGTTTGCCTTTTAACGTACTTCGCGTGATAAATTAAGGAGGATATTGATATATTTTTGCCCGAATGATCAAAATGATTTACAGTGTTCTAATAGTGTTATTGATTATTTTTGTCAACGATCAAAGTGACGAGTTATGCAAAATTTAAAATTAATAAATGAAAGAAAATCGGTAAAGATGATTTGGACATGTTAAATGAAAACGTACAAATACTTCGGTTAAAAAATGTGACTATGTGGCAGAGACTCAAAGCACAAAGTGTAGATAAAGACATAGGAAGACTTTCAATTATGTAAAGACATGGAGTATTTGGAGCTAACAGAAGAATTAAAGCAAAATCGAGCCCATGACATTCTAGAATTCATACAGCCAATCCCGCTTAATGAAATAAGATTGTTGTTGTTGTTGATGGTTGAAAACTTACGTAGAACACCTTTCCATAGAAACTATAAAATCATTGGTCACAAATGGTTCCTGTCCACGGCAGTATATAAAGCTAAAACCGCCAACATTTCATCACTCTCCCTTCTATGTAAGCCTGATATGTTACGGAGTCCTCAAGGTTCACCGTAAGCAAGCATGTCATGCACATATCTCACTAGAAAACAATGTCTTTGGGCCTATTAAGTTATTAACAATACACTAGCGCGGGCGCCTCCACATCTGCTCCTCGTACTCAGTAGTTTCTTCTTTAGGGCGTTTACAGTTGCACTTCAGGCAAACCGCGTTTCTGCCATAATTCAAGAAATCGCATCTGCAGTACACGAAAGCATCTTGTAAATATGCAGTTGACGTTGATATCAAATCTAAAACAACACCCCACACACAGGCAAACAAACAAAGAGGAAGAGAGGCTTACGAGGGACAGTCCCAGTCTGCAGGATTTTTCTTGGGCCGTGGGTCTTGACAACGCAAACACTTCCTATTGCTTGCGAAATTCATGAATGCACACCTGAAGAACGTAAGCTACGTGATCAAATATAACTTAGGATAAAAATTAGCGTACTCCGTTTAAATACTTAAGAGTTGCTGAACTATGTTGGTTGTCAGGACAAAAAGAAGACTTACTTTGGGCAAGTCCAGTCTCCTTTCTTCATTTCAACATCTGGACCGACTCTCTTTGGCCCTTCAGCTTTGCACTTTAGGCAGCGTATATTTCTAGAGAAGTTCATGAAACTGCATCTGTAACAAAACGCAACCAGTAAAGATACGTTAAACTCAGAACTCCAGAATATGGTGGTAAGCTAGACAAGTATCGGTATTCTGTTAAAAACTGACAACAACAGCATTCTCTTAAAAAAAAAAAAAAAAAAAAACTGATTTCAAGGTAAGCACTCATGCAAGAGAAGTGGCTTACTCAGTGCAGATCCAGTCTCCCTTTTTCATTTCGATTTCGAGATCACCCGCATCAGCTTTTCTTGGGCCATCTTCTTTACATTGTAGGCATCTTAAATTTTTAGCAAAGTTCATAAAATTGCACCTGCAACAAGATAACAACAGTAAATCATGAAAACTAGTACGGTACTAACTGCAAGTGAAAAGAACGACAAATAATTGACTAGAAGATTCAGCAATCAATTCCAGTAACTGAGTTTTATTATATCCATATACGAAGCAAGACAATCAATCCCGAAATAAAGTATACAAGCTCCAGATGTGGATATTTCACGAAATTCCTGAAATAAACTATACGTCACTGATGTAGTGTTACCACCGTGTTACCACTGTAAAGCCACACACACATACTCATGGTGCATTACTATAGTCATCTGTCGCAACAAACAAAACAGGGAAAAAGGCTCCTAACTTGAGGAGATAAATTCCTCCGATCAAGTCATAAAGTCATACAAGATATCAAATTATAACGATAGAAACGAAAGAGGTATGACACGCACAAGATGATCACGATAACTTGGTGGAACTTACTTGGGACACATCCAATCTCCTCTCTTCATTTCAACATCTTGAGATAGTTCATCGCCAATGAAACTTGGATAAAATTTCTTCTTCTCAATAGTTTTGGTAGCAGGCTTTGGAAGTGATGGGTCAACAGCTGTTTCGCTGAGTTGAAGCAACTCAGAGAGCAGCTTCCTTGCAGATGTTTCTAGAAGCTCTCTACCAGGCGGTTTCTCTCCCTCAGAAAAAACAACGGGATCCAAAGCATAAAACAATAGTATTCGCACTATATCCACTGTACGTGCTGCTGCTTCAGATTCCTTAAGAACCACATAAGCTCTATCGCAGGAACCTCGGAGATTACAACCACCACAAACCTGTAAGCACCATCCAGAACACATAAACAGTTCTCAAGGTTTATAAAGGAATTCCCCATGAAGCATAGAAAAGTGAAAACTGGATAATAAACAAAATCGGGTAAATGAGAGCAATTACATACATCCCCTTCATCTAGTCTCAAATGGAATCTCAATCTTTTTGCTGAATTCACAGCCTTCCGGAAAAGATTGGGACATCCACCCTCCACAACTGCTTGAATATCTTCCATAGACAATGATCTGCACAAAAAAAATCAAAACGAAACAAGGTTAGACGCAATCATGCAAGAAATGTCGAACACATTTTCAGATGCTCATACAAATATTACGGAATGTTCAATAATAACTAGATACAATTCAATCGAAATATGAACTCTTTTCTTATCAGATTCATCTTCCCACTGCAGTACAGGAGCTTTTCAGTTCATCCATATCACATAACCAACTCCCCAACTACCACAACAGCTCCGTGCCGCCTAAGTCTTACAACCCGAAAATGGCAAAACTATGGATTACTTTGCCACCATAAGAAGCAATCATGATTGTTAATTAAGCAGCTGGCTTTAATCCATACATCTCATTGCATAATTTCCTAATCCTTGCTAATTAACAGAAGTAAAAAGATCATATCTTTATGGAATTGCAGTAGCAAACGAAACGTCACCAAAGCTCAAGAATGGCAATAATTCAATGGGACTTCAACCAACACTTATGAATTCCAACATTTTCTCGGCAACCAAACAGAGCAATATCACAAATAAAAAGAACCTTACTTGAAAACATCATAGCGGTCACGAGCAAAGCTGAGAGATGCCTCCTTAACTTCATTTATATCCGTGTAAACATCACTCTCCTTCGGCGGCGTTCCGGTGAAGTACCCCTTGGTCTTCAAGCGGTCGACGAAGGCCACCCACTCCGGCCAGGGGTGGTGCGGCGGCGAAGATTCTGTGCTGGTGGCGGGGACGGTGTCAATACTTTCAATCGCAGCCGAAGAGGAGGCGTACCGGGGGAAGCGCAGAGACTTGGGAGCGGCGAAGGGTTTTAGAGAGAGAAGTGAAGGGGTAGGAGAGAGAGTCCTTGTGGGAGCGTGGAGGAGTGAGGTCCCAAAACGCATGAGTTTTGAAGCAGCTGACATTTTGTTGAGAGAGAGAGAGAGAATGTGTGTGTTAATGGAGTTTGGAGTGTTTTGAGGGAACAAGATGACGGTAACTGGTAAAAGATGAGGGTTTTATCAAAGTGAGGTACTTTGAGGGTTATGGGTTTTAGAGGGAGCAAAAAGTGAAAATTGAAAAAGATAGAGGATTTAATTGGAATTGAATAAAGATAGGGGATTTAAGTGAAAATTGAACAAGATGATGGTTACTGGTAAAATATGTGGGTTTTGTCAAAGTAGGATTTGACCAGTGTTAGTGGACTGTTAGATTTTTATTCAACAGCTACAAACAGGAAGACTCTCTAAAAATTATAATAATTGTAACCGTTGGATTTTTAAATCTAACGATCCACTAACACTGGTCAGAAGGATCCCAACCAGGTGCCTTGGAGAGCATCCAAATCCGTCAAAGTGAGGTACTTTGAGGGTGATGGGTTTTAGAGGGAGCAAAAAGTGAAAATTGAATGTTAGATTCATACTTAGCACGACACTCTTTGAGTTTGATTTTTGGCGATGCTAGTTAGGAGGAAGTTGAAATGTTTTTGTGAGTCTTTTCAACCTCGAGTACATAGACTATCGTGACGAAACCACCAGCTGACCCAGTATTGAATAAAAACATCATTCGTAGAAATCGACTTTCTACTTACAAATAAAAACGAGTATACAATATTGAATAAAAACATCATTCGTGGAAATCGACTTTGGATTGAATTCACTTGCTTTAATCAATACCTATTTCTTATTTCTCATAATCTTAGTTAATCATCAGCTTAAGTTAGTGGTTTGAAAACAAAAATGGTCATAGTTAATTGACACACCCCGTCCCGAAGGAGGGCATGCTGGCCGTCACGTGAGAGTGACGTAACCATTTACACAGTACGGAAGCTTTAAAGATATAATTTCTAAGATAAAACACCCAAAGGTGAGTCCTAATTTTTGGCCATTCTGTCAGAACACCGTTGAATTTCCTCGTAGTCACCACACCTTTGCATTTCTTGAACCTGGAGGGGCGCAAAACAAAATTGAGTGGGTCAGCAAAACGAACGTATTCAAAACTTTCTTTTCTCTTTTGCATATACTAACCCCTCGCTGTAAAACAAGTATAGTTTCCCAGAAAATGAACATATATACGTATGTATAGATATGTCAATCATGCTCCATGATATTCCATTCATGCTCACAATATGCCATTCATGCTCACAATATGCCATTCATGCTTGAGAATATGCCACAACAGAATCTCATAATCAAATATAAATGCTCAAGCGTAATTCACATCAATAACATATAATCTAGCAGCCGGGAGTCACCTAACGTGACCTGTACGGCTGCATCTAGAGCTCCACTCTCAACTCAATATCTGAATCTGCACACGAGTCGGAACCACCTAACGTGGTCTGTACGACAAGACTGGGTGTAATATATACGCTCTAGTGCTACGATCACGTGAAGACTGTGCGAATAATCGCGGGTCACCTACGAGTCGGAACCACCTAATGTGGTCTGTACGACAAGGCTTGCACCTAACTTGGATCCAAGGCGAGCGTGTGGTGCTGGTGAACATCACGTGAAGGACTGTGCCCTGGCCCTGGGCGGGAGCACTAACACCGGGGTGCAGATTATGAGCTCTCTAAACATCTCAACTACTACTATTGCATACAAACATGAATACCACTTACCTGGCACTTACCTGGGCCTCCTCAGCACCATGCAACAGTATGCATAATTATGGTAATGCACATATTAAAATATGATGCATATATGACAGGATATATAATTCGTATTTCTTTTAAAATACGTTTTCTGGGAAATACGTCAAGCATACGTATATATATATATATATACTGAAAAATAACTGCCCACTCACATATCACATCGACGTCTCGTAGGTCCCTGAGCCTCCCCTAGATTGGTTACATTCTTCCTCTGTATAATTTTCACCTATACAAAAAGTAACCAAATTGACGTTATTTAACGCGCATACACCAAACATTCGTCCATAACTTTCTCATACGTTACTCAATTTGGGTGTATGAATATACCACGGTGATCTACACGACGTCACGAACGCGTGACAATTTTCAGAACTCAATTTGGAGCTCTCACGCGCCCCCACGCGCACTGTTCACGCGCTGCCCACGCGCGCGTCTTCTTCCTCGCGTCGCCGGACTGGTTTCGCCGGAAATAGTGTTTTGCCGGAATTTCTGGGTAAATTTCAAAGTGTCATAACTTCTTCATTTCTTAACCATTTTCAACGTACTATATATCAAAATGAAGGTATTGACGAGACGAACACATCCATACCTGTCTCGACCCCTAACTCGCCGTGGTTTCGCCGGAAAAAGCCCCGACAGCTCCGGCCAACTTTGAACACGACGATCCCGACGTCCAAACTTCTCCAACGAAGTACTCCGAGGCTCCTTGGGACCTCACTAACACATCTACAAGCTTCAAAAGTCCAAAAACTAACTAGATTAATCTTTCATGAACAGTACTCGAAATCGGAATACCTCGAATCGACACGAAAACGAAGGATTTCTCACCTGAAAATGGTATGGTTGTACTCGTACGAGCTTCACGAGTTCGATGGTGTCCTTAGTTTCTTCGATCCATCAAGGTTTGGGTGATTTGTGTGTTGTCCGTACGTTTTTGAAGAAAGAAGGAGGAAGAACGGAGCTTGGGAGAGAGAGAGAGAGAAGTGACAGAAAAGAGACAGAGGGAGAGGAAAACACGGGAGAGTGAAACGGGGTGTATGAGTGTGTGTGTGGTCCTACAACACCACACAACACAAAACTACACGTAAAATAACGAACTAGGGGTAAAATTTGTAATTTCAAATGTACGTTTCGATATTTCCGGGACGGGATGTCACAACCTACCCTCCTTAATAGAATTTCGTCCCGAAATTCAAAACAACCAATCAACGACCCCTAGTGGTCAAAGAACAATCTAGAATACAAATTCCTCGTCTGATCTTCTGTCTCCCATGTAGCTTCCTCGACTGACTGATTTCTCCACAAATTCTTTACCAATTACACTGTCTTAATTCTCAATACATTCTTTTTCCAATCCAAGGTCGTCCTTGGTTCCTCAACCAGTCTAATCCGGATTAATTTTCAATAGTTGCATCGGAACTCCATGTGACGAATCTGCCACCTAGTGACAACGCATCGAAATATAATACATTATGCACCTTAGCCAATTCTGAAGACATCACCACTTGTATGCAACTTCATCGATTCCTTTAGTGGTCAAAAACGGTCTGATGTGTTTAAGACTTATTTTGTCTCCTTTCCAAATCTCACTATTTCTTTTCGTGATGAAATTTCTAAAAATGTTGAATCATGAAACACATCATGCTCTTACAATAACTCTGGAAGTAATTCAAGCAACTTCACTTACTCTTCGATGATCACATAAAGTCCGATGTACTTAGGACTTAATTTGCTTTCCTTTCCCAGTCGAAACATACTTTTCTAAAGTGAAAACTTCAAAATTTTAAGATCATCTACGTTAAACATTCGATTAGTGACATGTTCAACTCTTAATCACTATTGCCATTCCTGACTACTCTCAGGTTAAACTTAATCACCTGAATACTTTGAGAAGACTTATCCATAGTTTCAGGGCCTACCAAAACTCTTTCGTGATCGAATCTTCTCTATCCAGAAGTATTTCTTCCACAAATCAACAAAAATCGACACATTTCATGGTCCTTATGGCGTTACTTTAGAAACTGTGCAACCAACATACTTAAGAAACTCAGCAGTTCCGTAACCCAAATCTCTTCTCCATAAAACATATAAGTATTGTTGCACTGTGGTTGTTACTCAACACTGGAGTAAATGTACTAACTTGGTACATTGATCAACTATCACTTCAAGTTCAATCATAACCATCCTATTCTCGAACTCAGCAATCTTTCTTTTTCCCTTCTTTCCTTGCCTTGGTTAATTCTTAATTTTCTTCGTTAACCATTTGAGTCTTGAGTACGACCTTACTAAAAAGACTTAACTTGAAAATTAGCAATTACAACTTCTTCTCAATCTTTCATTCTCAACTTTACTTCAGTTGATTTCCAATCCACAAGAAGACAATCTTGGCAAGCGTGCCAGACATTAATTCTTACCACAATCTTTTCACCAAGTGCATCAGCTAGAAAAATTTTACGATCACTCTGGTCGTACAATCATGTTCATTAAACAATTCAATCCACCTTCGCTGCCTTATATCAAAATCCTTCCAAGTAATGGATATTGGAGACTTTTTGGATTCATAAAAATCTTGCATTCTTACCAAATATAATGTCTTCATAACTTCACAGCAAGAATGGTAATCATGACTTCCAAATCACCAGTAGGGTAATTCATTTCATGAGGTTCCTTTTGTCGTGAAACGTATGTAATCACCCTAACATTTGCATCAACATGCATCCAATACCATTCAAGAAACATCACTAAAATTTATGATTACCACTATCTTCTGGGAATACTAAAATACGTGCATGAGTGAGGAAATACTTCAGTTGTTGAATTCTTTGCTCACAATTTCCTTCCCACTCATACATAACCTCTTTTCTCAACAATCTTGCCAATGACAAAGCAATGACTGAAAAATCTTTCACGAACCGTCCATGATAGCTTGTTAAGCTAGGATAACTCCGAATCCCAATCACGATTCGTGGTTGTTCTAAATTCTCAATTTCTGCTTCCTTTTATGGATTCACTTGAATACCTGAAGCAGATATAATATATCTCAAAAATGCTACTTGATTCATCCAACCTTGGCATTTGCTAAACTTAGCATACAATCGAAGTTCCCTCGATCTTTGCAATACCAATTTAAGATGTTTAGCATACTTGGCTCTAGTCTTATCAATCCTTTCAATAGCAACAACAACAAATCGGTCTAGATATCATTGGAATACTTTATTCATCAAATTCATAAAGTAGTAGATGCATTCGTCACTCCGAATGGCATCACCAAAACTTGAAATGACCTTAACGAGTCCTGAAAGTTATCATAAGGGCATCCTCACCGATAATCTTCAACTAATAATATCCAGACCTCAAATCAAACTTAGAAAATATACAACCACCTAGAAGCTGATCAAACAACCATCAATGTGAGGTAACGGATAACGGTTTTCACTTGTTACTCGATTCAACTGCTTATAATCAAAGCACAGCCTTAACGTCCATTTTCTTTCTCACCAATAAACTGGGGTTCCCCTAACGTAATGTACTAGGTTGAATAAAAACCTTTATCAACCAATTTCCAATTCTCTTAGTTCAAAAGGCAACATTCTATAATATATGGTTTGTACCTGGAGACAAATCCATAGTGAACTCTACATCTTTAACTGGCGGCAATCCAGGTAAATTCTCAGGGAAAACGTCAGGTAAATGTTTGACTACTCCCACTTCTTCCACACTACTAGAAGTGACATCACTTAGCACCACATGAGATAAATATCCTTGGCAGCCTTTTGATAATAATCTCTTTGCTCTCACAGCATAAATAACGGCCTGCCTCACTCCACTTTGCATACTTACAAAAGTAATCTCTAGTCATCCAGACCGATGGAAAATAACTGGTTTCCCGGAATTAAAGTATATACTCATATACGTAATATATCTCAAAAATGCTAGACAATATGAATGTATGTCATGCCAAGTATCATAATAGAATGCTCTAGAATAACATCGAAATCCACAATCTAATGAAACAAAAATAGCTGGCAACAATACATACTCTACTATTACTGAGCACTCTAAATAAGTACGATACTAACATAGGATAACCTACCGGTTTGCTTGCTTAACGAATCCACGAATAAGTTATTAATATTACGGTCTGCAGCCCGCAATACTGATAAATCATCGTTGTCTCGATAAGTAAGCAACAACTCTCGAGGGTGTAATATTACTATTTTGCCACTCATTAGGAAATACATACACACATCTCAACCGCGTTTATTTACTACTTTCAAGGCAATAACATTAATAACGTAAAATTTCTACATTAACAACAAATAGACTTTAGCTAAGTCATTAAGAATAATTATCGTACTCCTAATCAAATCCGAATAATTCTGAGTATCTTGCAGTGATGTGTGGTTAACACATCCCTGGGCTTGTTGTTGTCTCCCACAACCTCTATTAGTGTAAATACTTCGCTCGTGTACACCACGGCCTAACTGACCATAATTAATATATCCAGGAACTTGCTGGATCGGCGCCAGTTGTGGCAAAGAAGACTGCTAGGGCTTCTGTTGGCTTTGGACATAATTTGCAGTTCTATGTCCCATCTATCCACTTGTAAAGCGTCCACTGCTTTCTCGCCTACATTCTCAAAGGTGTCCATTATTGTACCTACAGCCCAAAGGTACATTTCCTTTACCAAAATCACCTTGTCTCTGAGATCTCGGATTACCAATACATCTATCACTTCGCTTCTGGTCAATGGCATTAAAACCTTTGCCAAAAGAACTAGAATTAGCTTCACTTCTTTTGAAATTCCGAATCTTTCGAGGTTCTCGAGATGACCGGCCTTTATCCTTGTCATCATTCCTCTGATTCTTCTTCATCATTAACGATGGACATAATCTCCGAGTCCTTAAGGCTCAACAACATCTTGTATACTCCTGGTAAGAATTACAATGGATAGTGGTCACCCAAAATACCATTGCCTTATGCCACCCAGCCTAAAACAATATAACACTTCAATCAAAATAGCAGCAATATTCGAATGGGATGAGACAAGTCTGAGAACTTTCTATAATACTCATTGATCGTCAGCTTTCCTTGTCTCACATTTGCAAACTCTTGTTTTCTACCATCGTAAGATGCCAAAGGAATAATTCTTTTCTTTAAACAAATCCTTAAACAATTCTCAATCGGCTGTTTCCTTCGGTGACAACGAATTATACTCCTGTTTCCACCAGGATACAAGTTCATAACTCAAACCAGGTAGTCGTCTCAACCCTTCTGTCAAAAGGAAGATTCCTTTGACTTGCATAATCTAAAACATCTTTTCCAATCGGTTAATCCATCACTTTGCTCCCTCAGGTTCATCATTTCATAAGGTGATTCAAATTCAACTCATAACCCATCTTAAAATGTCCCTTTTTGATAATATACTGAATCACCAAAATAATAGTTTCCCCTAATAGCTAAATCAGGGAGACTAAATTCCTCTAACTACGTGGTTTGCTACGAGGCGGTGTAGTTCTGACAGAATTCACTAGAACTTCTCAAGATGTCCAAGATTGAAACTTAGGCTCTGATACCAACTGACACACCCCGTCCCGAAGGAGGGCATGCTGGCCGTCACGTGAGAGTGACGTAACCATTTACACAGTACGGAAGCTTTAAAGATATAATTTCTAAGATAAAACACCCAAAGGTGAGTCCTAATTTTTGGCCATTCTGTCAGAACACCGTTGAATTTCCTCGTAGTCACCACACCTTTGCATTTCTTGAACCTGGAGGGGCGCAAAACAAAATTGAGTGGGTCAGCAAAACGAACGTATTCAAAACTTTCTTTTCTCTTTTGCATATACTAACCCCTCGCTGTAAAACAAGTATAGTTTCCCAGAAAATGAACATATATACGTATGTATAGATATGTCAATCATGCTCCATGATATTCCATTCATGCTCACAATATGCCATTCATGCTCACAATATGCCATTCATGCTTGAGAATATGCCACAACAGAATCTCATAATCAAATATAAATGCTCAAGCGTAATTCACATCAATAACATATAATCTAGCAGCCGGGAGTCACCTAACGTGACCTGTACGGCTGCATCTAGAGCTCCACTCTCAACTCAATATCTGAATCTGCACACGAGTCGGAACCACCTAACGTGGTCTGTACGACAAGACTGGGTGTAATATATACGCTCTAGTGCTACGATCACGTGAAGACTGTGCGAATAATCGCGGGTCACCTACGAGTCGGAACCACCTAATGTGGTCTGTACGACAAGGCTTGCACCTAACTTGGATCCAAGGCGAGCGTGTGGTGCTGGTGAACATCACGTGAAGGACTGTGCCCTGGCCCTGGGCGGGAGCACTAACACCGGGGTGCAGATTATGAGCTCTCTAAACATCTCAACTACTACTATTGCATACAAACATGAATACCACTTACCTGGCACTTACCTGGGCCTCCTCAGCACCATGCAACAGTATGCATAATTATGGTAATGCACATATTAAAATATGATGCATATATGACAGGATATATAATTCGTATTTCTTTTAAAATACGTTTTCTGGGAAATACGTCAAGCATACGTATATATATATATATATACTGAAAAATAACTGCCCACTCACATATCACATCGACGTCTCGTAGGTCCCTGAGCCTCCCCTAGATTGGTTACATTCTTCCTCTGTATAATTTTCACCTATACAAAAAGTAACCAAATTGACGTTATTTAACGCGCATACACCAAACATTCGTCCATAACTTTCTCATACGTTACTCAATTTGGGTGTATGAATATACCACGGTGATCTACACGACGTCACGAACGCGTGACAATTTTCAGAACTCAATTTGGAGCTCTCACGCGCCCCCACGCGCACTGTTCACGCGCTGCCCACGCGCGCGTCTTCTTCCTCGCGTCGCCGGACTGGTTTCGCCGGAAATAGTGTTTTGCCGGAATTTCTGGGTAAATTTCAAAGTGTCATAACTTCTTCATTTCTTAACCATTTTCAACGTACTATATATCAAAATGAAGGTATTGACGAGACGAACACATCCATACCTGTCTCGACCCCTAACTCGCCGTGGTTTCGCCGGAAAAAGCCCCGACAGCTCCGGCCAACTTTGAACACGACGATCCCGACGTCCAAACTTCTCCAACGAAGTACTCCGAGGCTCCTTGGGACCTCACTAACACATCTACAAGCTTCAAAAGTCCAAAAACTAACTAGATTAATCTTTCATGAACAGTACTCGAAATCGGAATACCTCGAATCGACACGAAAACGAAGGATTTCTCACCTGAAAATGGTATGGTTGTACTCGTACGAGCTTCACGAGTTCGATGGTGTCCTTAGTTTCTTCGATCCATCAAGGTTTGGGTGATTTGTGTGTTGTCCGTACGTTTTTGAAGAAAGAAGGAGGAAGAACGGAGCTTGGGAGAGAGAGAGAGAGAAGTGACAGAAAAGAGACAGAGGGAGAGGAAAACACGGGAGAGTGAAACGGGGTGTATGAGTGTGTGTGTGGTCCTACAACACCACACAACACAAAACTACACGTAAAATAACGAACTAGGGGTAAAATTTGTAATTTCAAATGTACGTTTCGATATTTCCGGGACGGGATGTCACATTAATGGTTTGAAATCAAAATTTGACAAGTTTTTTGCCTTTTTTGTGGGAAAAATGTTTATTTTTAATTTTTTTAGTTTTAGGAAGTAAAAGAAAATAGAATTAATTAAGAACTTAGCGGCTTTTTGCGCCAAATTAATAATTAGGATGATTTATCACAGAAAATAAAAATAATTTAGGATTTTTAGATCCAAACACCCCCCGGTGATTTGGACTCCCAAAACCCCACACAGTTGGATCACAAAACCGACTTAAACCCTTTCTTAACCTCTCCGGAGTAATCTCCCACAGAAAATCGATCGGCCTTCTGCTTTCTGCGTCTGCTTTTGCTTTCAGGCGCTCCACCATGAGACGGGCTTCCACTCTCGCCTCACTCCCCCTCCTCTCCCGATCCCTTTCCACCGCCCAGGGCGGCGCCGCCGTCACGTCAGCCCCCGCCACCTACGGTCTTCTCCAGGTTGCTCTGTACGGGACCACCTCCACCGGTTCTCAGGCTCCTCGTCGATGGCTCGATTCGTTTTCCGGAGGTTCGGGTGGGAAGCTGGCAATCGGCGTCGCCGGAACTCTGGCTTCGGTCGCGGTCGCCACGTCGCTCGCTCCGGAGGCCTATGCCAAAGAGCCGCCTCCGGCTGCGCTTGTTCCCAAGGAAGTTGTGCTTTACCAGTACGAAGCCTGCCCTTTCTGCAACAAAGTTAAAGGTAAAAATCAAATCTTTACTTGTTGAATTGCTTTGGAGATATTGTGTTTCTGTTGCCTTAGAGTTGTTTAAAATTTTCACTGAATTATCGAAAAATGGATGAGCTTTCGTGCTAAAATGTTCAATTTTACTATTTTAGTATGGATGAAACATACATTTGAATTTCACTGCAGTTATAATGGTTACATGTTCATAAAAGAACAAACTTTTACATGTAGTTGACACTCGATTATGAACTTTCGCTAGGAATCGAACTATTTGGACAAACAATGCAATGGGGTTGCTTGTTGCGCGAAACAAGCATTCGATACTGTGCCACATTTGGGAGTTTTTGAAGTTATTAAGATCACCTTCATTTTTTCGTGTTTTTTACATTTTTAATTTGTTTTATTGCTCCTATAATATTATCCAAAAAATAGTTATTATCGTGTTGTTTACGAGTTGGGGATACTTTATTCTTGTATCAGCATTCTTGGATTACCACGATATACCCTACAAAGTTGTGGAGGTCAACCCACTTAGTAAGAAAGAGATTAAATGGTCCGATTATCAGAAGGTCCCTATACTGATGGTGGATGGGGAGCAGCTGGTTGATTCATCAGGTACCTGTCCTTGTGACTGTTTTTAGATTGCTTCAGTTTCTTGGTTCGATTTCTAATTAGAATAATGTGATCCACACGTTGTTGAATATATAGGCACTATAATTACATATCTCAATTAAAATTGAGCATGTGTCTGTTTGCAGCTATAATTGATCAGTTGAATAGCAAAATTGTTCCTGAGAGAGCAGCTGCTTCTTCCTCAGATGACGATGAAGAGAAAAAGTGGCGCCAGTATGTTATCTTTTCCTCAAGCTAGCTTTTTATGCATATATTCATGTTTGGATAAAATGGGAGGAGCGGTAATATACTAAAAGGTTGCCGGTGTGAGCCACTGAACCATGATTTATCTAAGAAATAAAGAAAAGGAGAGAATGCTGCTGAGTGATTCTCACCTCTTAGTGGCTTATTACAAGAATAGAAGAATCTGTGATCTGATGACCACTTTGAATTATGCACGCCTCCAGTCCTTTGGGAAATGAGCTGAAAGTTTATAAGATTTTTATTGTTCTGAAAGTTCATAAAATGGGAAATGAGCTCGGAACTTCGTCTGAAATGGACATTATCGATAAACCTTGGTTCAGACATCTCTTGTAGAAGCCTCTTTGGATTTACATGGATTTTGGTCGAGCAAATTAGATTTCGTTTTGTATGAACTTGGTGAATGAAATGAAAAACACTCATATATTGTTGTTATGATTTGAGAAGTTGCGTATCACTCACACTGTGGAGCTTCAGCTTTGAAGCTGTTGGTGTGGCATACCTTGAGCTTTGGTATCTTTGTATTACTAACTGTTAAATTCATGACCGTGTATTACGTGGTACTAGGTTTATTACTATAAGTTTTGATACTTTTTATTTGGTTGCATAGAATATTAAATTTTGATATCTTTGGTGTGCTTCTTGTTGTGGTATAGGTGGGTTGATAATCACTTGGTGCATATGTTGTCACCAAACATATACCGAAATACGTCGGAGGCCCTTGAGTCCTTTGACTATATCACAAGCAATGGTAACTAGATCCCATCTATGCACCCAGATTTTATGGGCCTTCTACGACAATCTTCATTACCTTCTTCAGTTTGTATTGCTAATACTTACTCGTCGGTTTTCTTCTGTTGTTTTGGTGGTTATTTGTATTCTGATCTCAGTTTTGCCGTAACTGCAGGTAATTTTAGCTACACAGAAAAAATTTCAGTGAAGTATGCTGGTGCTGCAGCTATGTACTTTGTGTCAAAGAAACTAAAGAAGAAATATAATATTACTGATGAGCGTGCATCCCTGTATGAAGCAGCAGAAACATGGGTTGATGCTCTTAACGGGCGGGACTTCCTTGGTATGTGTTCTAACTTGTGACATAGGCAGGTTGTGTCACATAGAGATGGCATGCGGGTTACCTTTTACTTAATAAATGATCAGGAGATGCATTAATTAAGTGACACTCACAGAAATAGATTGATGCATATACTTATGAGAAAAGAAATAAATTTAGTACTCTCGACTATTAGATGATACTTGAATGTACCCGCACAAAGTTTTGTCGAGGAAGAAATTGAAGTAGTAATCGTCTAGAGACTAAAATCAAGATCAACGATCAGTTGATGAGAACGCTATCGTGAACCCTTTGCCTGAGTGAGTCTTGATAAGTAAGTATTGGTTGTTTACATGTACATGTTTCTTGTGTCAGGGGGCTCCAAACCTAATTTGGCAGACCTTGCTGTTTTTGGGGTGCTAAGGCCAATCCGTTATTTGAGGTCGGGTAAAGATATGGTGGAGCATACACGCATCGGTGAATGGTACTCAAGAATGGAGCGTGCCGTGGGAGAGCCTGCAAGGATTAAGGAGTAAATTGGACATCCCGACGAGTTTGTAGCTGGGTTCTATACTTCATTTTTGAGTTTGCCGTATCTGTCACCAAACTTGATCAAATACTAAGAAGAAAGATTTTTCAGGAGACACTCGGAAGTTATAAATCGTTTGAATACAAGCAACGTTTTGCGATTATTCGATTGTTTGAATACAAGCAACGTTTACCATTACAAGGAATAAGAAAACCAGAGTGTCGAATTTTACCAAGGGGTGTGGATCTTGTGTTAAATTAGTTTCAATCCGATTGATATTACTGACTACTCTTCTATATGATTCTTTACCTCAATTATTGGCAGAACAAGCCTTATTTTGCGGTGTTAAATGGTATTCGATTTGATGTGGCTTTTACTCTTATTTTTTCTCGTAAAATACTAATATCGCTTGTAATGAAAGATGAATACAAGTTGATCTCTTTAGCTGCTCGCTCCTTCCCATAACTCCGCAATTTTCATACTCTTTAACCCCTTTAGCCTGGGATTGGTGGTAGCCCCTTTTTCCCTCCCCTCATCCTAGCCTCTTCCTCTTTCCTCTTTTCGGTGATCTTTACTCCCCATCACCAAATGGTCCTACCTTCCCCTCATCGTTGGTGTTCTTTTAATTTTAATTTCATGCGTTATTGGATTTGTTTAAGACGTATGAATTTTCGTTCCTCTATTACTATATTGCCTTTAAACGTTTATTTATTATTACTTTCTATTTAATTTTATTATCTTGCCTGTGAATTTGTATTTTCTATGAAACTTGGGGAGATGTTATTTGCATCCATACTATTGTGAAACTCTTTTTTACGAGAAATGTTAAGGAGACTCTTGGAGACGGCAAATGTGAGGCTGGTGAGGTGAGGCAATAAAGGAGTTAAAACCCCACTTTGAGAGACTCTTCTTAGCATTTTTCGTTTTTTATAGCAACGATCAATTATGACCTTTATTGATATTATGAGGAACTTGGAGGACCTAACTACAAATAAAAACAAAAAAAGTTGAGAAGTTGGAGGACCTTCGTGATATTTCACTGTATGTGAACAGTAATAACCTCAACCAAAGAGAACCATCTTTCCGCCTAGGTTACGCTGCGCTGGTCGCTGCTTTATCCTCTCCCTCTCTCTCTCTCTCCCCTCCTCCTCCTCCTCCTCTCCTCCTCTCTCTCTCTCTCTCTCTCTCTCTCTCTCTCTCTCTCTCTCTCTCTCTCTCTCTCTCTCTAAATCCATAACTTGCTGGTTTGGCAATTCCGGAGGGTTCGAACGAAGAATCTCAAAGAAAAACACATTCATGGCGTCTCAGGCCGCCAATCTGTGGGTTCTGCTGGGTTTAGGTTTGGCTGGAATTCTTCTGATGACAAGGAAGCTGAAGAAAACCATCAGAGAAGACTTTGGCGCCTTTGTTGAGCGGCTTCAACTTCTTCCTCCGCCACAGCCTGCTCCTCCCAAGGCTCCGCACCCCCTCACCGGCCTCACCTTCGCTGTCTCCGACGTGTACGCTCTCTCTACCCACTTCCCCTCTGTTTGTTTCCCGAGAAAATAGTTGAAACCCAATATTTTGTTAGAGTGGAAAAAGAGAAAGTATGTCTCTTTGGCTGCTGAGAAAAAGGAAAAGGATGGAACTGTGAAAGTTTCAGTCTTTGCCTTTTGGTTAGCTTTATTGAACCTGATTGAAGTTATGGTTAGTATTGATAGTTGAAAGGATTAGTTGAATTGGGTTGGAACCCGGATGGGGAAAAGGCCTGAAATTCATGACTTATTTTTCTTTCTGTAAAAATCTCTGACTTCTGTTCTGCCTGTTGCTTTTATTGATCTTACTGATTCGAAAGTAGCTTGTTGAACTTGAACTGTGTTATAGGTTCGTTTTACGTTTTCGATAGGTTTGCTGTGTTTAGTGATTGAGAGGGGGTGATTATTATACTAAAAAAAGCAGAACATCTATGGAACCCAGGATGGCAGTTACGGCTGAATTCGAATGTGACATTGAAAGAATAAATGAACATCTTTTCTGTACATTGAGTCGATATGTGTAGATGCGTAGACACACGAATGCACTTTTTCTTTGCTTTGCAGTCATAGTTTTTTTTAGACTATTTAGTTGTGTTAAAAGTGAAGAACTTTGTAACATGGTTGCAGATTTGAAATTGAGGGACATGTAACTGGTTTTGGTCATCCTGATTGGGGAAGAACACATGATGCAGCTTCCCGGACGTCGCCTGTGGTTTCCACTCTTGTCGAAGGAGGTGCCACATGCACTGGGATAACTGTTGTGGATGAATTGGCATATAGGTATGTATAGCTATGAACATACACTTTGACTGGGCCCTTGACGGGCTGAAGGTGCTATTCCTAATGTGATTGTGAGGATCTTCTATCAAATTGAAATAAGAAAATAATTTTGAGGATCAACACCAACTAATGACATCTATATTTTCCTTTCAATTTCTCCAACTCTAGCTTTAGTCTTGGTTACATATTTCCAATTCTTATCGGCGTGTTTATTTTCAGTATTACTGGAGAAAATAAGCATTATGGTACCCCCACCAATCCAGCAGCATCTTCAAGAAAACCAGGTGGATCCTCTAGTGGAGCTGCTGTGGCTGTAGCCGCTGATCTTGTTGACTTTTCACTGGGTAAGCTTCCTTTTCTTATCCTTTCTGAAATCGTTCTTCATCTTCTTTACATTTCCCCTTGAGTTTTTTAACTTTTATTGTTAGTCTTTGACCATGGGAAATGCATATTTGAAGGAATTGGTTTCGCTTCCTTTGCCTATCTTGTGATTCTTATCTGAAAAAACTCTTATTTGGATACTCAGCATGTTCTTAATCTTACTGTATCTCAAAAATGCCCCTCTTTTCAATTTCAACAGTGCAGCATGTATGATAATGTAATATTTACTTAATGGTAACATCACGGTGCAGGTCTTGATACTGTTGGTGGTGTTAGAGTACCTGCTGGGTCTTGTGGCATCATTGGATTCCGAGCTTCACATGGCTCTGTTTCTCATGCTGGATTTATACCTGTTTCTACAAGTCTGGATACTGTTGGTATGTATTGATGCAATTCTGTATGCTGCCAGGCTGCAGCAATATATGTTAATGTGCAACTATCCATGCCTGAAAACTTGTAACTTTTGTCTATTAATTTTTTGCTAGTATGGAGATATTATTTAACTTGTAAGATCACATTTGCAGGATGGTTTGCTAGGGATCCTAATGTCCTGCGTCGTGTTGGACACGTGCTGCTGCAACTTCCTTATGCAGTTTCACGCAGTCCAAGACAAATTGTAATGGCTGATGATTGCTTTCAAGAAGTAAAGATTCCTGTTGATAGGATTGTTCAAGTGGTTATCAAATCCACTGAGAAGCTTTTTGGAAGTATGTTTTTTTTCCCTTTGATTTATAGATCCATTATATGCTCCTTTCTGTGGTGGACTGCTGTTGTGAAAGTTTTCTGATTGAGTTATCGATAAACTGGTTCAGAACAAGTGTTGAAACATGAAAATATTGGGGACTACTGCAATTCAAAAGTTCCAAGCTTGAAAAAGTTTAATGGCCAGAAGACAAATGGTGAAGTAAAGACTTCATCCCTCAAATTGCTTGCCAATGTTGTGCAGTTTCTTCAAAGGTGAGGTTATTTAGTCGGTAGTCAATTTTCTGTATATGTCATAATTTTGAGACTGAGGTTACTTTGCTTATATTTTTTCCTTCTATTCCAATTATCTTTGGTGTATTCTTATGGTTGAATAGGAAGGGGGAAACTGAAACTCTTTAAGTGTGGGGAAGTGTGTGCAAGATGATAAAAATTTAATAGTAATTTCTAACCTGAGAAAAGTACTTGGCAAAATATGAGGTTCATAAGAAGGCAGTTTTTCACTTTGTTCATTTCGTTTGTCTTTTGATTTTGAAAATTTACCTTGATCATATAGTAATTGAGGTTTATTGTGTTCCGTATTGTAGGCATGAGTTCAGACATAATCACAGGGAGTGGATTGATTCGGTAAAGCCTGTTTTGGAGTCTGCAACTTCAGCGCAAATATGTGGGCCACCGGAGGCATCCGATGAGGAGATTGAGATATGCAAGTCAATTAGGAATGAATTACAGGCAGCTGTCAGCTCTCTATTGAAGGTAGCCATTTTTAATTATTAACTTATTACTAATTTTCTCATAGCCAAACATATCTATACATTACACACATACATGCACACTTCCAAGCACACATACGTACAGATTGTCTTATTAATTACGAAGCCAAATTAGCTTGACTGGATGGCTGACTGGATTGTCAAGTGCTCTTAATTTATGTCTGATTTAACCATAGTGGTTGTTTTCAATGTGCCACTAGTCTTTTAAGGCTACTTTGTTCCCCAAGATTAACATGCCTGAATTCCATTTCTTTACTACAGTTTAAGGACACCGTATAATTAAAACATGCTGCTCTTTTTCCTAATTCTTTAATGTTTTTATCGAGGTTTATTAGATTGATTATGCTTTTCTCTTTTATTTGCTTATGTAGGATGATGGAATTTTGGTTATCCCAACTATAGCAGACCCCCCTGCAAAACTTGGGGGGAAGGAGATGCTCTCTGAGGACTTCCGGAATCGTACTTTTGGTCTCTTAAGTATTGCAAGCCTGTCAGGCTGTTGTCAGGTGAAAATCCATCAATCTCTCTCTCCAATCTTTAATATTTTCGTGTATCATTATGTATTCATTGCATAGTGATAAGTTTGTACTGAATCTACTGATTTTAATTTCTCCTAATCACCAATACTTTTTGGATGTCTACTCTTCAGGTCACAGCACCTCTGGGATTTTATGACAAGTGCCCTGTTTCAGTTTCTTTCATAGCCAGGCATGGGGGTGATCGCTTTTTACTGGATGCACTGCACACTATGTATACGTCTTTACAGGAGCAGGCCGATATTGCTTCAAAATCCAGATCATCCAAAAATGCTCTCACCAAGGAACAATCTGCTGAAATTGCCAAGGAAAAGGTAGGTCATTGCTATCGTGATTATCGTCCATTTTGCTTTCAAGTTGTTGCTGTCTTTGTTGATTTTCTTTGTAACATAGAACATCATGATATCAATTTTCTATTGGTTTTGCTTAACATCGTGAATTATGAATTGACACGAACAATAGTTCTACCAAGTCATATTTGCATAGTGGCTATTCATGTTTCTTTTCGAATTGCATTTGCATATTCTAAAGCCTCTTCTGTTATCTTTACAAAATAATTAGGGAAATCAAGCATACAAAGATAAAGAGTGGCAGAAGGCTATTGGCTTTTATTCAGAAGCTATCAAACTTAGTGGCAACAATGCAACGTATTACAGTAACAGGGCTCAAGCATATCTTGAAGTTGGAAGGTAATGCTATTTGTTGGGACATTTATTATCTAAATTGATTTCTTGGAGTAGGTTTCTGATTTACTTCTTCCGTCCAGTTTCATTCAAGCGGAGGCAGATTGTACAAAAGCCATCAACCTTGACAAAAAGGTAACTTCTCTCCAAAAGTAATAATTACTGGATATTCACAATTATTGGGTAGATGCTATAGACCATGGGCTCATTGTGTTCCATTCATTAATCGTTGTTATACGACGTTATGTGATTAAAAATTTCTAGTTTTTTTCGTCGGTTGTAGAGAGAATGGAGTACATTTTTATAACCATTGTACAATGACATTGTTGCCTACTTATGTTTCTTCAGAATGTGAAAGCTTATTTCCGAAGAGGCACTGCAAGGGAGATGCTTGGTTACTATAAGGAAGCGATTGAAGGTCAGATTTGGTTGTTTATTTTTATTTTTTTATACTTCCTTCTGAGAGACCGACAGTATTACCCTCATCATCTACCCTTAAGCTAAAAACCAAGGGTAAAAGTTTAAGGAGAATAGTGTTTACCGGGTGCAAACTAGATATATTTCAGATTGGAGTTGCAGATATACATTGTTTTGGTATTCTGTTTCATAGCTCAGAACACGAGTGTGTTTGTTAAGCACATCTGAGTGTTTTTAATTCATTCATTCCAATCTCCTAAAGTAACTTCGGTTCGATGGTGCTTCATTCTGCAGACTTTAGACACGCACTTGTTCTTGAGCCAACCAACAAACGAGCAGCCGCTGCTGCTGAAAGATTGAGGAAGGTATTCCTGTAGCTTATTGAAGTTCGCTTGTCCGTGAAAAACCCATTTAAACTAGACAGTCAACAATTGCCATGTGTCTATGCCAATCGAATGAGAAGCAGGATGGAAGACACTCGAGAGAAGTTGAGAATCTTTACTCTTACGATCACGGTGTTTTTTTTGGGGGCCTGGATAAATGTTTGGTCAGATCAGTTTTTAGGAACCTTAGATTATTATTATTGTCGCCAAAATTTGTACTTAACAGTCCAATTTTGTTGCTTCGATACGTTACATTCGGTTGTAATTCTAGCTTTTAGGTGAGTTTTGAAGCTGATCATGAGCACAGCCATTACGATATTCATCTCTGCCTTCACATTGCAATTTATTGCATTCGTTCTTAACTTGTATTTTGGTTGGTTTCATTGGAAGCAAATAATGTCGCTCGATATGCTCGACTCGTTCTTTGCCTTAATCAAACAACGAGTTGAGCATATCGTAAACTGTGAAGATCCTGCTCTTCTTCTGTATACTCTGGGAGTTGAAGCTCTCGTAAACTATGCCTCGTTGCAGACACTGAAAAATCGACATGAGCAGCTCTTAGTTTAGAGAGAGAAAGGGAGGGAGCGAGAGAGAGAGAAACAAACATCGTAATTTATCAGTGTCCACCATGTCCATAAAACCTTACCTTGGGAGTGAGCACGAGATACCAATACCATTTCGGGTGCAAGATTTGATCATTGCCACAACCTGACCAATCAAAAACCACAGAAAATTCACATAAATTTTCAAACATTGTATTAGTTTTTTGGGTTTTTGATCGAAATAAGATTGTCACTTTGATTTCTCACAATGAAAATAGATAAAAGAGATCCCTGAATATGTTCATTTTGGCTCCGTCGTTGACGGTTAAACTCAAATTATATATAATTGAGACGTATCAATCTTTCATCCAACTATATTTTAGCATGTGAAACAATTATATTACGTAACGGTATTTTCAGTACCTGCAAAATTTTAAAGATGAGAGACCGAGACCAGTAAGCCGCCACACCACGAGGGTCGACGACCACGGCGACCGACCAAACAAGCGTCGTTTGCGGCCTTCACATCTTTGCCAGTCAACCTCCACAATTTACCCATAATTAAATCCCATCCTTTGATCCACAAACTGACAACCGGATCTCCCGGTCACCTTCCCATCTCCTCCCCTTGAGTCCCAAAATTTACCTCGTTTCAATTTACATTTACCCATCTTCTTCCTTCCCTCACAAAAAAACAGACGAAAAAGAATATTCAACCCAATTTCTCAGAAGCAAGAAAACAAAACAAAAATCAAGAAAACGATTATTCCATCTCATAGTACCAACTTGGTAGGGCCCTATTCCCATTTTTTCCTACGTTTTTCATTATTTTTGTTCTTATTCGCTGTCGGATCACATCAGTTATTTATTAACACATTGTCATTTCATTTTCGATTAGAGTTTCTTTCTTTGTATTTTGTTTCATTTGTAGTGGCCCTAATTATGAACGGATATAATACAGACATCCGTTCTTTCATACGTTTGTATGTCATAGATATGTGTTGACAAATAGTTTTAATAAGGGAACTTTAATAAAAAAATTTAAGTATTATTTACTTTAAAGAAAAATCATATTTTTACATTAAAAAATTAATCATGTCATTTTTATTTGTTTTCCTTTTAATAAACGTTGCACTACAATGTCGATGTGCTTCCGTTCATGTTATTTGCACTTGGTCAATTTTGTTTTAATTTTAATTTTAATTTTTAAAGTAATTGTTTTAATTACTTTTTTATGGGGTTGGTAGGTGATAACGAATAAAACGAGGATTGTTGGTGGCTGGTATAAAGGAGGGAGATCATAACACATGTAGATGGACTCACCAAAGAAACCGGCGAAAGGCGGTAGCAACTCACTCATGGAGAATCTGCTTGGTCTTCTCCGAATCCACGTCAAGCGCGGTGTTAATCTCGCCGTCCGCGACGTCCGTAGCAGCGATCCCTACGCCGTCATCAAGATGGGTAAACAGGTAATTCCCCCTTCCCCTTCCTCCTCCTCCTCTTCCTCCTCCATTTCTTCAACTTTGAGTTTACTGTTTTGCTCTGTTTTTTAATCTTATTTTTTATGAATTTCTCTGATAAATTCTTATCAATTTTGTTAATTTCTTTCGCGGGGTGTTTCAGTTTTGCATCATCAAAATACCCTTCTTAAAAAGTCCTTTTTTTCGTTTGTAATTGTTGCAATTGGCTTGTAATCCAGGTTTTTCATTTGTGTGATGAAATTCATCAATTTTGATTGAGAATTTCATAGCTTTGTAATAATCTCAATCTGGTCTGATTTGTGCTTTTGCTGCAGCTTCACAAATGCTTTGCTTTTGTTGAATTAGAATTATGTTCCTTTATCTATTTATGTGTAAGGATTAAACCTTTTTTTGATGCAGAAACTGAAGACTCGTGTAATTAAAAAGGATGTTAACCCAGAGTGGAATGAAGATCTTACTCTCTCTGTTACAGACCCCAGTATACCTATCAAGCTGGTAAGCTCTAGAAGCACTTTTTGCTTTTTCCGTCAACTGTTGTGATAAGCATTTTAAATTTATGACAGATAGAATATTGATGCCAACGGCTATCATCTTTAGGAGAGAGACTTCCATACACGTGTTAGATGTCACGGCGGCGGTATCCTGAGTCTATCAGGCACTGTCATTTATTTTAACTTTCTTACGTGACAATCCATGATTAGCTTCAGATACCACTTCTACTTCATAGGTTAATGTTTGATTCTCCTATTTTCCATTCATTCCTGCCTAGATGAATTTTCACTTTATTTTTCGACTTTTAGTGGATTTTAGTGCTTTCCAAAACCAAAAGATATGTGAGTTGGTTGATGGTGTTTGTTTGTGTGCGGGTGTAGACTGTGTTTGACCATGACACATTCAGCAAGGATGACAAAATGGGAGATGCAGAATTCGGCATATCGCCTTATTTAGAGGCGTAGAAGATGAACTTGGAAGGCGTCCCAAGCGGCACTACGGTATCGAGAATACAACCAGATAGGGCAAACTGCCTGGCTGAAGAGAGCTGCATCCAATGGAAGGATGGGAAGGTGGTGCAAGACATGTGCCTCAGATTGAGAAATGTCGAATGCGGCGAGGTCGAAATCCAGTTGCAATGGATTGACCTTCCTGGTTCCAAGGGATTATGAGTGCCTCAATTTCTATGCTTAATTCGTGTTCCTGCATAATATATGGGCTGGTTGTTGTGGTTGTAAGATTCTAAACAGAACGGTTTTTTCATAAGCTGGGATGGTTTGTTGATAGGCTAAATTTCCATGGTGCTCCGGAGTATAGAATACTCCGAAAAATCCCGTTATATGTATATAACAAACTCACATTGTATGTACTTAAATTAGGGTTGAACAATTTTTAACTTTCATCTCTATCTTGCTGGGTATGATAGCAAATTGCAAGCTATTCATGTCTTAGAATCTTGCTTTGTATAATTTATGTACCCATTAATTTGCAGGAAAAATTATATGCAATGCATTATAAAAAGCGTGCCTTGTACATTTACATATGTACCAATGCTTTATCAGTTAATTCCTTCTTGATCATTCCTGCCCAGAAAATGTCATGGCAATAGGTAGCAATTGTTGTAAACCTTTATGTTCAGGCTGATAGTATGAATAGTCATCAACTCCCGAGAAAGAGTAGAAGAGTACGTTTATATGGCATACAACGATTACATATGTAAGATCATTACACTTCAACCGATCTACTATTTCAACTTTTTTTTTTCTTTTTTTATACGATTGATATTGGGGTGTCGGGGATTTGGTCTAAGCTATATAATTGATCAGTCATATTCAGCTTTTTTTTTTTTTTTTTTTTTTTATTATTAATTTTTTTATATACAATTGATATTGGGGTGTCGGGGATTTGGTCTAAGCTATATAATTGATCAGTCATATTCAACTTTTTTTTTATTTTTATACAATTGATATTGGGATGTTTGAGATTTGGTCTAAGCTATATAATTGATCAGTTATAATTATCAAACACGTTATTTATGTGAGTTGAATCATAACCCTTATAAAAAGAAAAGAACCTAAATTAAAATACTTAATAGCATGGTGACATGTTTATACAAAACTTCTATCCTGAACACACACTAGAGCCATATAGTCAAGTGAAATCCAATTAATCCACAAAGTAATTAGATGTATGCCATCATTATTTTGGTGAAGATAAAATCATAATGCTAGAGGAATCATTACCGTAGGGCATAGAGGGGGAGTCATAAACGTCTATAACATAAAATTGATATTTGATAAATGAAATCTTTGCATGGACTTATATAGCTAGAGTTAGGCTACCCCTCTCTTCTCGTTGTTCGTTCATTGATTTTGAGTAAAATTTCAGCTTTCTTCAATAAAAGATGTCAAACAAAAAAGAATAGGTCTACCGTAAGCCCAAACTTGATCTTGAAGTCCAACCCAATGCTTTGATGGGCTGGCTTCAAATACTTCTCTTTCCCTTCAGGCCCCTGCCTGAAGTACATCCCCTTTGCCTAGCTATATACAAGTTAGTGTATATATATAGCAGACTCCGTAAGTACCAACAGGATCCGCTTCGGATTCTTTTGATGAGGATCTTGGGGATTCGGGAATCGTGTCCGTTTATCATATATTATGCGTTCAGTTTTTATCACTGTTTATGTTTATTTTTAAGTAAAAATATTTATAATGATTTATGATTACACGATGATGTATGATAACAAACACAATTCACATATTTTCAGGATCCTTACAAAGAGGATCGGGCAAGTATCTAAACTACTGTAAGTAACTGTGTTTGCAATTGCAGGGTGAACAGAATCTGAATAAAGTAGATCCACACTTGGATCCTCAACAGACGACGCCCCAGCCTCCCAGGAAAATAAGTATGTCATATATTCGTCCTCCGTACTTGATGAAGCAATCAGAGGGATTCAGAATAAGCCAATACCTAGCGCTAGCTAGCTGTCTCCATCTTCATTTAGATACGCTTATTGTCCTCACCTATACAAATATTTTAGGGGTTTTTGAATTTTAATTTTTGAAGAAGATTAAAATTTAATTAAAATCTGGTGTTAGAATGAATATTGATTTTAGTCATTTAATATGTACTTAATTCAAATTTATATTATAATTTTGTTTTAATATTCAATAGATATCTTATTTAATGTCATTACATTAAAATTAAAATTATTTATTATTATACACATTTTAATTCATTATATTTATTTTACTTCCTCTAATTAGTGTACCTAAATATTCGTATCATAATATATTTTACTAAATTAGTGTACTGATATGTTCGTACCTAAATATATTGTAGTGAATTAGTGCCACATAAGAAAATATGCAAAAACAAAAGTGTACCAAAAAATTCCATACCTAAATATATGATACTAAACTTGTGTACCGTAATGTCGGTACCTAAATATATTATAATAAACTAGTGTATACCGAAATGTCTGTACCTAAATATATTATACTAACCTAGTGTATTGAAATGTTCGTACCTAAATATATTGTAATGAATTAGTGGCGCATAAGAAAATATGCAAAAACATGTGTACCGAAAAATCTTTGCAAAAATATTTTCTTATATAAGATACTTACCATAATGATAATTCGAATTTATAATATTTTCATAAAATTTAATTTATGAACACCATAAAATTATAAATAAAAAAGAAAGACATTTAAAATGCTGGCATTAAATAGAGTCTAGGGACTAAAATCATTTTTTAATCTTGTATAAGACATTTTTTTTAACTTCATCTTATTTAAGGATTAAAATCTAATTTTCTAAATATTTTATACTGTCATTGAAGTTTTAAGCGTGGAGAAATGGAGCTCATCGCATGCATGCAGGTACGTACGTAGCAAGCAATGGCTACACACAGCAAATTCAATGAACAAAATAGTTGCAGACGTATCTTTTCATATCCTTGGTGGAAAAAGGAAATGAAATGCTTTATTAATAACTAACCTTGATACCATATAAAGCATTATCAGAAAGGCCGTCGAACCAAACAAGATAAACACAAAGCCAAACCCTAACCCTAATACGCGCCATGAGGAACCCCGCAGGAGACCACCGCCATAGCAAGAGCAGCAACGAGATAGGATTAATTAATAGCAATCCACTCCAAAAGCTCGAAGGACCAAATTAACTACTTCATCCAGATCGACTAGCACTGACAAACAGTAAAAATCCTTCGAGCTTTTACAAATTAGAACACATTGGTTGGACACTAGCAATTGTTGTAAACCATGTACCCTAGCCTAGAAAAGATCACTTAATAGACAAACAATTAAAGCGCAAAACACTGCGTTAGTTGATTTGATTTATCCACTAGTCCAAAAGATAGAGATGTATGCCTGCTTTCCCTAATTAATTATGAGGCCTTATTTATATATATACCAAACATATATATTATTCTATCACTGAAAAAACTAATTTCTATACCCTTTTCCTTTTGTAATTAATTGAAGGACAAATGCCCATTTTTTCAGAGACTTTTTTGAAACACATGCCTGTGTTTAAGGCTTTTTCATCCATTAAAATTTTAAAAAAATTATGTAATGATGATCGACGTATGCATTTTCCTAACTTAATCTTCCTTTTCTCCCTCTAAGTACCCTAAAAGCTTAAGCCAAAGTCAAATTTTGCCGTCCACCAGTTTAATGTGAATCCACATAACATGTATGTCCCAATTTCCAACAAATTAAAGCCGCTTAATTAGAAATGTATCCACCATCTTTTTTCTCTTTGGTAAAATGGAAGTGTCCACCATCGATAAGGATCCATACCATCATTTCTTTAAATATTTTCTTCTTTGGCTTTGCAGCCTTGCACGAAAGGAGCTTTATTATGTGACTTTATCTCTTAAGTATTGCCTTTCACTCACAAAAATGGTTTTCTTAAACTTTCACGAGGACTCCATTTAACCATTGCACGTAATCACATTTGTTTATGCACTTAATTAAGGCTTTAAGCTTGTGCTTCTGTCTGCCATCTTTCCCAAGTTTCCAACTAATAACATGCGGCATCCTAATTAGACCACTCCTTCTGCTTACTAATCTCTATGTTATCTGCATTAACATTTATTCATTATTCAAGTTTTGATGATTGTTGCCTCGTTATTTCATTCACCATTTGGATGGCAAATGCTTAACCAATCTCCTTAATTATTCTTTGATTTACTCTTGTTAAAAAAAAAAAGAAAAGAAAAAGAGTGATATTCACACACCCCTTTTACCTTTCACACACCCTTGTTAATTTTTGTCCATTACTTGACGATCGAAAATTAAGAGGGGTGTGTGAGATATAAACCGGATGTGTGAATGCCGCTACCAAAAAAATGTTTTGATGAAGGAATATTCTAGTTTTATCCATGCGAAAGCAGATTCAAAGTTTAAAATAATAACAAAGAAGCACATTATCATGACCAACTAACCTAATTCCTATGTAACATGTGAAAAAAGATTAAGTTAACCGTGCATGACTAATCATTTCTTTGATGAAAGAAGAAAAAAAGGTGCATGACTGAAAAGGAGAGAAACCTGCATGATCTTTCGCAAACTCTCTTGTCCCTCTACGCCGAGTGTATTTCTTGGTTTGATCACAAAAAGATTTGGAACCAAGATGAGATTTGCATAGGAAGCCAAAAACATTACTCGATCTCTTCTTAATTGTCCAGAAATACACAATTTTGGTCAATTCCTTCATTTTTTTGTATGAGCGCAGAAATAATTTATTGAACAAAACTTTAACATTACATGGAAACTGTCTATAAAACGAAAAACACACTAAGTTCAATATAACAACAAAAACAATAAGTCGGAGGAGAAAAACTAACTCTTTCGTCTCCCCTTTATTTTTGAAAAATGTTAAGGACATTCTCTCAAAAGTGAGACTCTCCATGAATTCTCTGCCACCTCATATTTTTAACACAATGTTTTATAATGTTGTCATGGAAATTAATGTTAAACTATGAGATGAGATAGAGTCCATACAGATTCTTACTTTAAGAGAGTCTCCTTAATTAGTATTTCTCTTTATTTTTTTACAAAAGCAAACCCTAAACCACCAATAGGGACTTTAAACTTGACTATCATCTACAATTTTTTTTTGAATTGTAGGCTTGTCGAAAGCTAGTTTCGATGTTTACGCCTAATCTTTATCCTTGATCCATTCAACGCAAGAGATAAATTGGTGGAGAGATGGTGACACCAATTGTTAATGTATTGAATAGAGCACGCAATTTTGGGAGTGAAGAACGATGAATTAGTTTAAGAAATCCCAAGTGATTCAAGTTCAAGAAAAAATGGGTGGTTGTTGCTTCTTGTGAGAGATGAGACGAAAGTAGACGCATGGAGAAAGAGTTAAAACTGATGATAATATAATAGCAAGTGGAAAGTCCCAAGAGCTTCATGCTCTTAGAAAACAAAAACCTCCATTGCAGTGCGTGCAGTGAAGGCCTGGTGTTTGGAGTTTTGGATTTCAAAGAGAGTTGTGAGATTAACACGTCGATCTCTGTCCCCCATTTGCTTTCATTCCTTTGTGCACCCCGAGCCCCCATGGTCCTCATCATTAACTTCAAAGCATGCTTCTGCGTTTTCATCACTTCAAAGGTTAATTATAATTTTTTATTTAATTAATTTGATTTCATCTCCCAATTGTTCATTTCAAATTTCAAAGCCAATCATATGTTAGAATGTCAGTATTTCACGTCAATGAATCTGTTTTCTTTAAAGGTATTCACAGAATGAATTATTTTAAATAATATTATCCCATGGATTAATATGTCCTCTGCATCGTCAAAACTTTACTATACTCCCTGTCCGGCATGGATCTTTTCTTCTAGAGAAATATTGGAAAGACTCACTCGACGAGGTATTTATCATATGGATAATGTTAGGAAAATCAAATTTTAAACCAAATGATATGCTATCAATAAGAAATAAACACGTAAATCGATACTTAATTAATAATTTAATCATCAATAACCATATCATTTAGTTTAAAAAATATGGTTTAAAAATTTGGTTTCCCTAGTATTACCCTTATCAAATAGTCTTTATCATCTTATTATTTAATGTTATTTTTCATGAAAACATTATAAAACAATATGTAAAAAATATGAGATAACTTAGAGTTCATGAAAGTCTCACTTCTGAAAACGTTTCCTCAACATTTTTCTCTCTTCTTTTTCTAAGAAAAGAATAAGGCAGCGTTTGGTTAGCATCATAAAAAAAAGACAGTACTTTTCTACCTTTATCTTGGCGTAAAAAGCAGAATGGTAAAACTCAATGCCAGTACATTCCAAAAGCCTCAAGGCACGTCTTTTGATAACCTCAACAATATTTCTCCAACTAATCTTCTCGCGAATTGATCCAGTATATATGGAAATGGTAATGTTAAGAACATCTTTAAATGAGATGTTAAAATGTACATATTAATTATAATAATAAAAAAAATTACATTAATATTCTTCAACCGAAGTGTCAATGGCGTAGCCATGTTAAGGGCTACCCTAGGCTATAGCCTAGGTAGCTTTCCATAAAAAAATTAATATTTTACATGTAATTTTTATTGATTTTCGAATGTAGCCCATTATATGTTTAGTCACTAATCTTAATTCTCTTAGTTTAACCATATAAAATTATGTAATACAGTTTACAAACCATATCTTTTTGTTACATTTTTTTTCTCATTGTTTTTTTTACATGCACAAGTTTGGACTTGTTTGAATTTTAACACATATTTATTTAATAACGAAAATTCTCAACTCACCTTATGAAATTTTCTTAAGGTAGAGCATATTCTGAAAAATACAGTATTAAGTTTTTTTGTTTATAAAGATTTAAATCTTTAAGCTAGCCCACCCGGTGAAAATTTCCTAGCTCTGCCATTGCGAAATGTTAAATCTTATGTGGCGATGACATGGATTGGCAGTAAAAGAGGTTACTATCAAATTTGATAGCAGCTTCAAATGTTTTTTTATTATTAATTATTAAATGTATTTTATTAAATTTTAATTAGTTTAATCATTTATTACAATTAATGTTGAGTTGACCGATGCAATTATCCTACTTTTTTCTTCTTTTCATTCAAGGAAGGTGAACAGAGTACTGATTAAACTTTAAATGTCCTTTATTAAATTTTAATTAGTTTAATAATTTATTTTATAAAATAATAAAATAATAATTTAATTTGACATATCGGTTGGAGAACAAAACTTTAAAACATGTCAAAGTGCCACATAACCTGTCAAAATTTAAATTTTATGTTCAAAATTTGACATCTCCTTTGGAAAGGATCTAAGGTGATCAACTTTAGAGACTAAATTTGTAGATTACATGTCAATCATCAACTTTTATGTTTTTTTAGTTTCCAAAACTTTGTCTATAAATTTAGATCTCCCTAGCAGTACTCGTATAGAAATGTACACATGCATAAAAGGTTTATAACTATGAAACAACAATTATTCCTATACTAAAGTCTCTCATTCTTTATATCCTTTGTGTTAAAAATAATGGATTTGAATAATGAAAAATAATGTGTCCTCTCCTTTCTAGTAATGTGTCCTCGTACCATTTCTTTCAAGAAAAATAAACATTATAATTGAAACGGTTGATTTCTTTTACCATAATTTAAAAATCATTTCTTACAAATTAATTTGAATTGAAGACCATTAAACCATTCATATTTGTCAAACAAATTAATTGACGACTATGGTAATAAGTAGCATTCTTGTGTTGAACTGTCAATTTCTTTAATTCATATGAATGAGTAAACGGTCTTCAAATGAGTGAATTTTTTTTCAGAGATAATCTTTAGATGATGATAGATAGAATAAACTGTTCTGATTACGACATTAATACAATGAAATGATGTCGCGTTAGGAGGAAGGAAACCTTTCCTCCTTACTGGAAAGAGGGAAGTATTGTTTGATCTTCCTAGTAGTTTACCAAAAGCAGAATAATAGTATTTAAACAAAAAAAACTGACACGTATACTACCACACTCTCTAAATATAGGTAAATATCACATACAAATTATAGCCAACCACTATTAAGTGTGACAATATCATACGTCCAAAATAGAATTATTGGGAAGAAATATCTTCGTAGTCTCAAGAGTGCATGGAGTGTATATATAATGTTGTTCCATGGACACAAATATACAACTCCAAATCGAAACAGCACGGCGTTTGGCATAGCTAGGATTGTTATCTTCCTCTAAGTTGTGATTGGCATCTAATCCCACCTAACATATTGACATGCAAGCGTTTGGAAGTGCCAAGTACGTATGGCTTAGGGAGAAATTTTTAAAGTTTAAGTTTTGACACACAGTCTAATACACTAAGTGTTATAATACAAGTGGTTAAATTTATTTATTTATTTTTTATTTCTAATCAATTGCATTATAATATCAGTGTGCCGAATTGTATTTCTGGTACACTAAAAAATCTTTCCATCTTCGGAATGGACAATTTAGGATCCACGAAGGCTATTATCCTCACTTCTTCCCATGAAGATAATTTCATCAGTTTTGGACTGCAGTATATTATGACATGCAAACGTTATACTCGAATGCACTATTACTTACTGCAATTTTTAAATATTTTTAACGACAGAAAATAGATAAACAAATAAAGTAATGAAACGAACTATGGAGGTACGTATTCCATTTTGATCTCACACCCTATTTCAGATATTTAAATCACATGGTAATATTATCGCTATTTGAATAAGTTTTATTGGACTAACTTTCAACATTAAATTTTATTTAACTAATTTGAATCATCTTGAGTCCATTGATAGCTAGTTTATGGAAGGAGTGTTTTGGAAAATCAGTTAAAAATGACTATGAAGTAAGTTTACTTAGTTAATTTTATGGAGATGCTTCGAGTGCAGTTTGAGAGTGATTATTTTTTACTTAAAAAGGGGTTTAATTAGCTTGCTGGGATACTCTTGACCTGAGCCCAAGATCGATTTATATTTTGATATCTGGCTTAAAAGGGAGTTTAGCTAGTTTGTTGGAAATCATATGACTTGAACCAATGATTGATTGTTAGTTTGATACCTGGCTCAAAAGGGAGTTTAATTAGCTAGTTAGTTTGTTGGAGATACTCTTGACCCAATCGTCAAAGATCGATTTGAGTCCTGGCTCAAAAGGGAGTTTAGCTAGGGTGTTGAAAATACTCTTAAACTAAGTTAAAGATTGATTGATTCCTGGCTCAAAAAGAACTTAGCTAGTTACTAGAGACGCTGTTAACATAAGCTATAGAATTGACTGGTTTCTTACCAAAAAAGTTTAGCAAACATATATGCTAGAAATGCTGTGAGATGAATAAATCGATCGCCTTTTTACTCGAAAATGACTTAGTTTGCTGGAGATGTTCTTGATCGTTCATTGATAAGAGAGGGAAAGGAAAGATGGAGAGGGTCTTTTGAAAGCTTAAAAAGGTACCCAAACAAAGAAACAACTAGTTAAGAGACACAGCCACCTCTAGCCAAAATGCTTTTTCTCCACTTTATGCAACCAGTAGACCCATACAAGATAGAGCCACACACCAACTTACAAAAAAAAACTCTACATACATGTAATCAAATACCATCCCTCCTTCGACCAAAAAAATAATAAGAAAATACCCTCCCTCCTTAACCCAAAAACCCTAACCCTAAACCCAAATTACACAACTATTTTTCCAAAAAAAGAAGGAAAAAAACAAACTGAAATTATAAAAAAGCAAAATACTTTCTGAGACATGAAAAGCCGAGTGTGTTGGGGACTGTAAGTGCATGCTTGCTCTCGCAACTCTCAAAGCTCTATTCTTTCTGCTTATTACCCACCCACACACACTCCCCCATAAACCTAAAACACACATGCTCTCCTCCTCCCCTTTTCATCATCAGCCCCACCACCACATCCACCGCCTACCTCCTCCTTCCCCCACCACTTTCCTCCACAAATCCTCACCTCCCCAGAAACAGAGCAACAAGAAATAACTTTCCTGATTCGGGTTTTCACCGGTTACCAAGATGATCACATTATCCGACTTCTACCACGTCATGACGGCGGTGGTGCCGCTCTACGTGGCTATGATCTTGGCCTACGGCTCCGTAAAGTGGTGGAAGATCTTCACCCCCGACCAGTGTTCCGGCATCAACCGCTTCGTTGCTCTCTTCGCCGTCCCCCTCCTCTCCTTCCACTTCATCTCCAGCAACGACCCTTACAACATGAACACCCGCTTCATCGCCGCCGACACCCTCCAGAAGCTCATTGTCCTCGCCGTCCTCGGCGTCTGGACCAAAGTCAGCAAAAGGGGCTGCCTGGAATGGACGATCACTCTCTTCTCCGTCTCCACTCTGCCCAACACTCTGGTCATGGGAATCCCATTGCTCAAAGGAATGTACGGCGATTTTTCCGGGAGTTTGATGGTGCAGATCGTCGTCCTCCAGTGCATTATCTGGTACACTTTGATGCTTTTCATGTTCGAATACCGAGGAGCAAGACTCCTCATCTCCGAGCAGTTTCCCGACACGGCGGGATCCATTGTCTCCATCCACGTCGACTCCGACATCATGTCGCTCGACGGAAGACAGCCCCTCGAAACCGAAGCGGAGATCAAGGAGGACGGCAAGCTCCACGTTACTGTTAGAAAATCAAACGCTTCGCGGTCGGATATTTTCTCGCGGCGGTCTCAGGGGCTGTCGTCCACCACCCCGCGGCCGTCGAATCTTACCAATGCGGAGATTTACTCTCTGCAGTCGTCGAGAAATCCGACGCCGAGAGGATCGAGCTTTAACCACACGGATTTTTACTCTATGATGGCCGCCGGAAGGAACTCCAATTTCGGAGCTAACGACGTTTACGGGATGTCGGCGTCCAGAGGGCCTACTCCACGGCCGTCAAATTTCGAGGAGGACTGTGGCGGCGGCGCTGTCAGCTCTGCTACTGGAAACAAGCCGAGATTTTACCACGGCGGGCAAGGTAATGCGGCGGCGCATTACCCGGCTCCGAACCCAGGAATGTTTTCTCCGACGGCGTCTAAAACCGTCATCACTAATGCTAATGCTAATACCAATGCCATGAATGCAAAGAGGGCTAATGGGCAAGCTCAGAAAACAGAGGACAACAATGGCGGGAAGGATCTGCATATGTTTGTTTGGAGCTCAAGTGCTTCTCCTGTTTCAGATGTGTTCGGAAGCAATGAATACGGCGGAGCTGCCCATGATCACAAAGAAGTTAAATTGGCCGTGTCTCCTGGAAAAGGTACAGACTTCAAATTTGTAAAAAATTTTCCTGTTATTTTTTTTATTGATTTGGTGACATGGGTTTTGCTTAATTCGATCGATTAATGGTGGGTATATTTTGGATATTTATTTAGTGGAGGGGAGGAGAGAGAATCAGGAGGAGTACTTGGAGAGAGAGGATTTCAGCTTTGGAAACAGAGATCAGATGAACATGAACAATGATGCTGAGAAAGGAGGGGATGGGATTGGAAAAGCCAAAGTGATGCCTCCAACAAGTGTGATGACAAGGCTTATTCTCATCATGGTTTGGAGAAAACTCATCAGAAACCCAAACACTTACTCCAGCTTGATTGGCCTCACTTGGTCTCTAGTCTCATTCAGGTAAATCCAATCCAGTCCAATCCAATCTAGTCCAATCCACTATTTGGTTGAAGTGGGATTCAATTATTTCTTTCTTAATTATATTTTTGGTGATTTTTATTATGCAGGTGGCACGTTCAAATGCCAGCAATTGTTGCAAAGTCCATTGCCATACTATCTGATGCAGGACTTGGCATGGCCATGTTTAGCCTTGGTCAGTAGTAGAATTCCCTTCGTTTTTTCCTTTTACAATGTTTTGGCTCCCTTGTTGCATTCATGTGAATCACAGCTTAACACGTGCATACGTGTTTATGATTTTACACTGTGATTTTTAAGAAGGTGGCGATATTTCAGTGTCCTTATTTTTACCTTTATTTATTAACAAGCACCTTTAATTATTAATTGTTTTAATAAAGCAAAGTAAGCAAGCAAACAGTAGGGTTATGATAATGTTTGGTTTTCTTTAAGAAATCTTTTTCCTTTTTGACTGCTCTTTTTTGCTGGGTTTGTCTCCGGTTTTTGATTTGATGTAATGGGTTGGTGGTGGTGGTGGTGATGATGAAAGGTCTATCACTCTTTTCTGCCTTTGAAGCATGACCAACTGTGAGTGACAGTGCGGTGGTGGAGGTGGTGATCATGGTGTCTCTGATGCTGCTGCTGCTGTTTTGTTAATCTGCGTTTTGATGTGATTTATGTTTTGCAGGTTTGTTTATGGCTTTGCAGCCAAGGATCATAGCATGTGGAAACTCCATTGCAGCTTTTACCATGGCTGTGAGATTCCTTACGGGCCCAGCTGTCATGGCAGCTGCTTCCATTGCTGTTGGCTTAAGAGGCACTCTCTTACATGTTGCCATTGTACAGGTCACCGATCTCTCTCTCTCTCTCCATATTTTTGCTCTTCTGCCTCTTCTGACACAACGAAAGCAATCCCACATAGCTTAACCTATGCTCCATAAGCTTTACTTTTTAAACTATTTTGTTAGCTTAAAGATAAACTTTTTTATGTTTTTAATAAAATCGTCATGGCATCTCACTGCTTTTCAGAAACATGGGTTGAGAAATTCCACTGCCAAAAGACTCTGAGCTAAAAAAACATAATCAAATTCCAACCCGGTATATATTATTCAAAAAAATGGATATAATTAGACAATGACTTATTTGTACCTGTACAATTATGGACACTGCACAACAAACATCTGTGCCATGGTTAACATGCATGTTTTTGCCCTTGTTTTTTTGTATTGCCAAACAATATATAACAGGCAGCCCTACCCCAAGGAATTGTCCCCTTTGTCTTTGCCAAGGAATACAATGTACACCCTGATATTCTCAGCACAGGGTAAGTAAATATTATTTTTAACAATTTTGTAGTAGTTTTATTTACTATTTTCTTTGCTAATGAGACACTAATTAACTAATGATTCAAATAATTAATTTCAGGGTTATATTTGGAATGTTGATTGCATTGCCCATCACGCTTGTTTACTACATTTTGTTGGGGTTATGAAGAAGCTTTTGAGTAGTGGAGACCAACAAACAACATTAATGGCTTTTGGCTTTTGCGTTTCATGCAAGCAGAAAGCAAGAAGCTCATAAGTGCTTCAGAAAATGGGACTCAAAGATAATGAGAAAGAAGATTGAGAGAAGATAGAACAACATTGCATGGAAGAAATGAATGAATGAAATCGTTTTATTTTGATTAATCGTCTTTTTTTCTTAGTAAAATTTGTAAAATCAGTTTGTAGTGAATTTAAATTATAAAAAGAACGTTTTCTGTAGTTTAAATTGTTAGTTATAATTTTCTTTCCATTATATTTTTGAAGATTATAATTAAGCTAGAAAAAGGGAAGAAAAAAAGTAAAGGGAAAGTTGATGCGATGATAACCTCTTTTGTAACACCCATCACCGATGTCCTAAATTCAGTATTATTCCTGTTGAATTCTCTCAGTTTTATATCTTTACCAGATTGCAAAGATTTTCTCTGTCCTGTTCACGTGTGAAAGGATAACGCTAGATAGGTTAAAATTTTAAACTAAATGATATGTCACCAATAGAAATAAGCATGTTAATTAACACTTTAAGTAATAATTCAATCATCATCAATCACGTTATGTCCCCATATGAAAAGGTTTGGAATTTGAAGAAATCATATTTCAATTTTCCAGCAGAAAATTCTTCAATGGTGCGTATAGTATTGAATAATACAAGTAATGACTAATTTCCCTTTTATATTTGATTGTAAGGTTTTTTTTTTCTTTGTAGATACATTCTTTTTCTTTAACCCACTGCACTTCGATTTAAATCTTTTTGTTTTTCATAATTTAGATATTCAGTGTAGATTTTCCTACACTCTTTTTTTTCTCTTTTTTATAATAAGATTTTTTTCTTTATATATATATATATATATATATATATATATATATATATATATTCTATCCAATATACTAGCAAAGCATAAAATTGAAATACAAAGTTTGAGATGACTGATAGTCTAGCTAGCACCCACCCAAGAAAATTAGAAAATAAAATTGATGTTCCCTACTCTTTATTTTTAATCTGGTCGTCTTTTTCTTTTTTACCATATTCGTGTCCATCCAAGGGTCTTCCTCCCTAGGCATTTATGACATTTTATCATAAGGAATGAATTCACAAAAAATGAATAACATTCTTTTTTATGTGTTTACAAATAATTAAAGATATGCAAAAAAATGTGTACAATTCTCATTCATGTTTACACTAACATCCAAATAATGAAAACAATAAGTGAAATTGCAGTATCTCGTACCTTCTCATACCTGAAAAATCAAGGTATATGATTACTAAGGTATGGTTGTCTATCTCATACTCATTCCGTCATATCCTCATTGATTCTCATGGTAAGTAAACATATATACACTTAGTTGTGACTGATGTATTCTTAGTGAGTGACACTTTCCGTTTTTAGTTTAGATTTATTGCAGTTGTTAATTCTGTCTCTTTTCAGTTAATTTTATGTCGTTTATTACCAACATCATACATGTGTTATAATCATTATTTAAAGATTATTTATGCAAAAAAATAGACGGTACGATGAGAGGTTAATATATAAGGGTGCATTATTTTTGTTGTTGGGTGAGGACTAATAAAGTAAGAAATAATACATATACATATATATATAATTATTCTTTTTGTGATTATAGCTAATCAACTAAATATGTAGGAGCTTATATATTTGTGTATATGCAATTATGCATGAAGATAGTGCAAGAAGGGGCCTCCACTCCAAGATGGGGGTTTGATTTTGATGGGTGCCTCTTTGGAATATTGGGAGACATAAGTCACAATCCAACGTTTCCTTCTCTCACTTCTTTCTTCTCCTCCTAGTCTTTTAGTTTACACATATTACCTTTTCTTGACACCTTTTCTTTTCACGAATATTTGATCATACTTCTCTTTAGAGTTTTTGAGTAAAAACCTCTTGCTTTTACAAGGAATCCATGCATATATATACTAATGAAAAAGTGATCATATAATTCACTTAGTGTCTGTAAAAAAAAAACAATATTATTATAAATTTTATTAACCTATTAATTAACATATTTTTTACTACATCTATACATAATAGCTAAAAAAAAAAAAGGCTCCAAAATTATAGTCGTCGCCTCGTAGGAGGATCATGGCCTTTAGAAATTAATGGTAACAAAATCGTTTGGAAGTGCTTTTAAAATGATTGAAAGCTTTTAGAGAAAATATTTTTGGGTTATAAAAGCACTTGAAGTGCTTTCTTGTAGGGAGACACTACAAGTGCTTTTTTTTTTTTTTTTCTTCAGAATTCACTTGCATTTTTATTAAAGATTAGTTCCAATTTCCAACAATATTTTCCCCAAAAACATCTAAAATCATACATACAGACGTACAATCATATTTCGCACGCTCTTGCAATAAAAATAAGATACTTTTTTTATCATGTCAATAATTCTTTTATTTGTAAATCGACAGGAAATCATGTCGATAAGGCGTTAATTTGAAACTTCCGGTCCTCATCCGTTCCAGTATTTCATTATTAGGCATGTTGAATGACTTTATACACAAGATTGTAGTAGTTCTAGTATTCCGTGTAATTATTATTGTACCAATCTATAAACATCATGTGCATGCTATCATCTAGCTTAGGTTTATTGTATGAACTAAAAAGCTGAGAAAAATAGGCACGCACAACATAAGGCATGGAGCCTAATTGGTCCAGGAGATCTACTTTTGTTGAAATATGTATCTTCCCCTCTTCTGATGTATATCCATACTTGGAATAGGAAATGCACCTGGATTTAATGACTTGCTTGGATTTCTACTAGGAATCCTTCCATTTCGTGGTCACATCATCATGCAGGGGTATCAATCATACTCGTCTAAAATTTGTGGTCACATTATCACATAGTGTTATTAATCATACTCGTCTAAAAATACAAATATGTTGTAGTAATATTTAGAATAGAAATATGATTGTGTAAATCCTAGGAGATATGGGAAAGTATGTTATATTCTTATTAGGACTAATCACCTTTTAAATGTTGTAATCCTAAAGGGAAAGGTTTTTACCTATCCTACTACTATAAATAAAGGCACAATGGTGTGAATCATACACACCTCACAATTAAATCAATCTCTCTTCTCTCTTATTGTGGCCGGCTCCCCTCTTTCTCTCTCTAAACCCTAGATCGTTCAATCAAATAGGCCTACAACACGTAATCAGCACGCTCTTCCCAGAAGCTGAGGAATTGACGCATTGTAAGAGGAGGCTATCATCCACCAAATTCAAAGGCTTATTCGTCTTCTGCTAATCAGGTACGCTTAAAATAAAAGAAGATATTTGAAACGTCCACGAAGCATAAAAACATTTCCCATGATGGATGAATCCCCCCCTATGTTTATATTTTCCTTTCGATATATATATATATATATTGTATATGTTTATATATTTGTCAATATATATTTGTTTCATGCATAGCACAATTAAATTGTTATGTGGAATTTGTGAGTCAAACTATATAAAATAAATAAGAAGCATATTTAGGGTTTTTCCGAAACCCTAAGGGATTTTTGAAAAAAAAAGAAAAAAGAAAAAGAAAAGGGGATTGGACATGATGCGGCATACCACCATACCATCACTGTGGAAGTAGCCACCAAGCCTCGACCTGGCACTTACCTCGGCAGGTGTTGAAGTCCCATGCTTATCCTGCTGCATTAGCCCGCAACCATGACACCAGCCTTTTTGAGGCTAGGCCTTCACTCGAACCCACATGCAGCCCACGGGGCTGGGTTTTTATCCTCCCGTGCATTGTTGAGGGTTTTCCTTCTTCGTGCTAAAATAGGTTTAGTATAATGGCACAAGTAAGGGTGTCGAATCCACAGGGACTAATTGGACCTATATAATCACTTGTTTTGCAAGAACTCTTTACTAGAGAAATAAAACTAATCAATGTAGACAGATTTGTTGTTGTAACTTGAAAGCATAAGGAAGTGAAGTAAACACAAAATGAATGAATCAACAGCTAATAAAATTAGATAGTACCAATGGAGATGAAGCTAGGGATTCGATTTTACCATTGCTAACCAAAGGCCATGCTTGTTGAATCAGATTATACTCATCCATCTACCTATTTCTTGAGTTTGTTTCACTTAGATATGATCAACCATATGATGTGTGGATTTGATCAAATGTCTCTAATCATGAGCCTAATTGTGATGTGCAACTTTGGTTCCTAATCAAGAATATGTAGTGCACAAGAAACTTTCACAAAACCAAAGGGAACACTCGGTAGGATGTTTGCAAAACATTCCCTTCATTCATTCACATATCCACCAAGATTATGCATGATGTGTGCTTTAATCTTGGCTAAACAACCTGTGGTTAATTCAAATTATGATCAAGCATTAAAATCAACACACTAAGTCACAATTAAATCGGAGAATGAAACAAGAAATAGATAGATTAAATGAGAATTCTGAATTAACTACATGGCAATCTTGCAAGGCTACATCGAATCCCTAGAGAGAGATTAGTTACACTTCATGTTTACAAAAGGTTTGACAGAAAAATATATAACATGAGTGAACATAGGATTAAGAAGAAAGAACCCTTGAAGCAAAACTGATGTCGAAATCCCTTAAGAGTTGCCTTCGGTGTTGGTGCTCCAAGTGTGTTATAAATGAAGGTGGAGCGGCTAAGGTTGAATGGTTTCTACGAATGGGAGAGTGTATGGAATGAAATGAAGCCGAGAAGAGATTGTGTAGAAATGGAAGGGGATTTGCGGCAAAGGGGAAGATTGGATGTGTTTGTGGTATCTTGTGTATGAAAATGAGATGTGTTTTTGTGTATGAATGCATGGGTTTTTATAGGGGGAATGAGAGAATATGTGGATGATTGTTTAAGATGAATGTGGCTGTTATGATTGAGAGTGCATGTGAATGAAATAATGATGGAAAAACAGCTAGGTTGTTGGTGGAAAGGCAAGGGAATGCACGGCATTGTGTGTGGAATTGCATGTGAATGCTGTTTTGGTGCTGAAAATGCATGTGAGTGCATGTTTTGGTGCTGGAAATGCAAAAGGGAGTTGGAAAGGTAATGGGAGTGCACGACATTGAGTTATTGTTGGTGTGTGAATGCATGTGTTGAATGATTAAAGTGCATGTGGGTGAATATGTGGCTGAAATGATGAAGTAGGAAGGTGGAAATGCATGTGAAATGCTGGAAAATGATTGGGAAGTGCTCGGCAAAGGTAAGTGTTTGGTGATGGGTGCATGTGTTGGATTGGTGGTGCAATGATGAAAGAGTAATTGCATGTGTGTGTGAATGGTGGTAGCTATGGTGAATTATGATGAATGCATGTGGAATAAAGATGGAGAAGGTGGTGTAATGATGAAGTGGAATGGCTGAAAATGCAAGGGGGAGTGCAAGGCACGGCAATGGGTGTTTCTTGATGGTTTTGGGGTTGTGATGCATGTGAATGCATGTGGCTAAGGGTTGTTGATTGGGCTAGAGGTTTTGCATGGCTCAAAGGATTGTTTGATTGGGCTAGGCCCTTTGTTTTATGTCCAAAGTGCATACAAGGCTTTCAAATTCGTCCAACACTTTGGCTCCAAGCATATGCTATCCATTCCAAGCCCAATTTTGCTCCAAAATGCTCCAAAATGCATCTTTTTGCTTCCTTAGCCATATGAACCTAAAAACACATGAAAATGGCTTAAACTACTAAAACAACTATGAATTAACAACATAGATGCACGAAAACAAGCTAAGTAAGTCGCCTAAATATGCTCCTATCAAATTCCCCCACACTTAGCTTTTGCTAGTCCTCGAGCAAAACAAAATAATAACAAATAAACAAAACGACACTAAAACACATTTCAAATGTAGTAACATGCTTTAGAGAATTTACTCAATTCCTTACTAGAATGCACTCTATTTTCACACAAATTTTCTGACTACACACCCTAAACTAGTTATATGTGAGAAGATTGATGTGAACATAAAAACGAACACTCACATATATGTATTTCAAAGGAAGCAATTTCTGGAGTTAATAAGCATGTTTAGATATGATCTCATGAATGGAATGCTACTACTTAGATGCGAGAACCAGTGACACCATAAGCTCATATCAAATCCAAACTCCACATTATTGAACACATAACGATCAAGATAGAAGTCAAAGGGGTGTAACGGGGCTAGGGTATTGGCTAACAATGAAAGGTGAAGGATAAACAAACATTCTTAAAGCCATAATGAGCAAAGTATTGAATTAGGCACTTAGAATTCCCTTAAGAACGCAGAAGTCAACTTTGAACACCCAGGGGAAAGTCACACAAAATTTAAGGCCATATTCAAACTTTTTGGGCCCTTTCTTCAACAATCACACTTGTGAGTCCATTCTCACTTATTTTCACTCTTCTTTTTTTTTTTTGCTTTCTTTTCTTCTTCTTTTTTTTTTTCTCACAAAAATTTTTTTTCTTTTTTTTTTTCGTGCCTCCTTTAAGACTTAGGCACATACATACACACAAAAATCCCTTCCCCCACACTTATTTTCTGCAACATATTAATCAAAAGGAATTCATTATCCGTCATGCTTACTATGCTTCAAGAACAAGGGTACGGATGGTCCTAATCTAGGCTAGGTAAGGGGTGATGTGGTTAGCAAAGAAAATAGGCTAAACGAGGCTCAACGAGATTAAAACTAATAACAAATACGAAATATGGGAAGTAAGGCTATTTGGTTATGGTGGCAACTACACAACTTCATCTTGATATATGTTATGCAATTCAATGTCATGCTTTGAATGAAACGGATATAAGTTCTAGCATTTAGTTCTATCATGATACAATTGCATTCTAAGTAGCAACCAAGCAAGGACTAATGAGATCATGCAACAACTTTAGAAAACAAAGAATCACAGAAAATAACTCTCCAACGAAGGTAATGGCTCGAGTCTCACAGGGTTGTAGCGTTTGTTTGAGTTCCTTCCTTCAAGCATGTTACAAAAACGAATTTTTCTTTTATGATTGCATGTGAAGTCATACATTATAACCATAACCAAGCATATACCAAGAGTAAATCAAACTTTTCTCTATGTTTATAACTCTTTTTAACCGTCATGCAATTACAAACCAAATCCTTATCATTGTGTTGGAAGGTACCCTAAGACATAAACACATAAAAACGACTCAAAACACTCTTTTTAGGTTTTTCAAAACATGTTTTTCAAATTTTTATGTGATTTTCGGAGTTATAAAACAAAACACACTAAAAACACTCTAAAACAACTTAAAACACCTTAAAACAGCAAGGAACAACATTTGAAGTAATGGGTGATAAAATCCCACGAATTTGCATTAAATATACTTAGTTACCCCCCCACACTTAAATCAAACATTGTCCTCAATGTTTTAAGCATAGATTCACGCAAAACATAAGTAAACACACAAAAAGCACTTAAACATACTAAACACGGCAGAATGTAATTAACAAAGAGAAGAGTTTAGGGACGCAAATCTGGTTATGGAGTGTAAATTCCATCTTCTCCTTGGTAATTGCATTGAGGCATTGATCTTGGTGATTCCACAGGCTTACTCTTGAACTGGTTTCCGCCCATCATTGATTTTCCTTTGTGCTACTCTTGAACTGGGCAGCAGGATTCTTTTGGTCTTCCCCAAAGGTCTGAGCTTCCTCCTTTTATCTGTTTCTTTGTTCAATCTTCGCAGAAGTGGTCCCTTCTCTAGAAGTGTATCAACTGTTGAAGATGACTACTCGAGAGCAACGCTAGGTAAGCAATCAGGAATAGATTCCAGGCAGTTGGCTCCAGAACAGAAGACTGACTCCAAGTGCCGGCTGATTGCTTCTTTCACTTTGCCATGCAAGTAAGAACAAGGACAAAGAAAAAGACAAGGAAAGAGCATGATATGAGATACTTTTGCTTTTGACCTTGATGATATGAGATACCTTTGCTTTTGAAGAAGCGGTGAATGAATCAGCACATTTCAATCCGCCGTTTCCTCCTGGGTCATCTGTACTCCAGGCATCTGGTATCATCTTTGGGGAAGAAGAAAGAATTGAGTATTTCGAAAGGCTTTGCTGGGAGTGCGCCCTCAGAGGTGAGGGAGAGTTGGGCATTTTCTTCAGGTTTTCCTTGCCATAAAAGACGAAGGTCGACATATATAGAGATAATATCAAGTGGTAGTACTGTTCTTTTACCATTGTCGACAAACGTTTTGATCCCGCAAATCCGGCTTTTTGAAATAGCAGACGCCTCTTCGATTTCTGAACGACGCCCCTTCGATTTCTGAGCAGGCGCCCCTTTGCTTTCTGAACGACACGTAGTAGTGCGGATGCGGCTCCTTTTGACAAAGCTGCACGAGTTTTCTGAAAAGCAGAGAAAGCGTCGCTGGACTTTGCGCCTGTCGGCTAAAGATGTGTAGTTGCGATGATGGCCTCCACGTGTTTTCTGAAAAGAAGAAATCTTTTGACAAAGTTGAACACGTCATCTGAAAAGCCGAGAAAGCGTCGCCAAAATTACGCCGAAAATTCCGGCTTTTTGAATCGGGGGACGCGTCGCCTTGGCTTTTTATAGAGGTATCGATCACCGCCAACAAACACACACTGAAGGTTTCCCATTCTTGAAAATCGACTCCGGCCCTTTGAAATTTAACTCCATCCCTTCTCTTTGAACACTTTTGAAAAATGGCAAACCCATCGAACCTTAGCTTGGAATTGAGCCTTAGCAGTGATACGGGCGCGCCGCGTCAAGGTAACGTATGGCGCCCTTCTTTCTTATCTTCTAACGGTCTTCTTACAGGTGAAGACTCTGTGATGCAGGACGCCACAACAGCTACAATAGTAGCTAGGAACCTCCTCACTCCAAAAGATAGTAGGCTGCTGTCAGGATGGTCCGATGAGTTGGCCGTTCAAGAGTCCCTCGCACTTAGTGTTCAGTGTGCGAGTTCTATGTCCAACATGGGCCAACGCCTGCTTGCCCGCTCCCTTCAGGTGGAATCATTGATGGCAGAGGTGGAAAGTCTTAAGCAAGAGATCCAGCAGCTTAAGTACGAGAATAGAAGTTTGCATGTGCTTGCAAATAATTATTCGTCGGGCATGAAGATGAAGCTTGATGAGCTGCAAGAATCTGAGGGTCGAATTCACAGTGACCGTCAAAGGCTTGCGGCTTATCTCCAGAGGCACCTTTTTCCTGGGTCATCCAGCGCTTGGCCAAGTATTGAGGCCTGGAATGCTCTAGCTCCGATGCCTTCCGCTCCGATGGCTTCCGCTCCGATGCCTCCCGCTTCTATGCCTCCCACTTCTATGCCTTCCGCTCCGACGCCTCGTAGTGGGGCTTCACGTAAACAACCTTTGTGAAGCTCCATCTTTCTCCATGTTTAGCATCTTTTTTTTTTTTTTTTTTTTTTTTTAATCAAATCAAACGGCATGGAATTGATCTTTGAATGGAGGGTGATACTTGAAATGATCCGGTAATGGTTTAAATTCTAGAGTGGATGCCTGAATCATTAACAACATATTAGTATAAAAGAAAATTTGAAATTCGGGGAGGCGGCTTACCTTTGTGCTCCGACATGAACTTAAAAATAAACACCCCTTCGAAAGTTATGACATGTCCCGTGTCATAAAACCCTTTTTTCAAAGCAACCCAATAGTTTGTCTACAAACATAGCCCTCATATACATTCGTATTAGTAAGCAAAAACACACTTAACCACAACTAACACAAGGCAAGTAGGCAAAGAATATGGAATGGTGACAACATAAACACAAAATGAGGAAAGAACACAAACCACACTAGGTTGCCTCCTAGTAAGCGCTTTATTTAATGTCTAGGCAAGACATGGTAGCTTGTTCACGGTGTTGTAAACTCAAGAAAATCTACAACTTGATAAACTTGCTCTTCCTCCACTTTCTCCAAATATGGTTTCAATCGCTGCCCATTGACTTTAAAAGAGGTGCCATTCTTCATGTTCTCTATCTCCACAGCTCCGTGGGGAAATGTTTGCAGCACCTTAAATGGTCCCACCCACCTAGACTTCAATTTACCTGAAAAAAGTCTCAAACGTGAGTCATACAACAGTACTTTCATACCTTGGTGAAACTCCTTCCGTAGGATGGCCTTGTCATGATAGAGCTTAGTCCGTTCCTTGTAGATTTTGGCATTCTCATATGCTTCATTTCTGAGTTCTTCCAACTCATTAAGTTGGAGCTTCCTTGCTATTCCAGCATCCTTGTAATCAAAGTTGAACTTCTTGATGGCCCAATATGCACGGTGTTCAAGCTCCATTGGCAAATGACAAGCTTTCCCAAACACAAGGCGATAAGGACTCATGCCAATGGGGGTCTTATATGCTGTTCTATATGCCCATAGTGCATCATTCAACCTCAGTGACCAATCCTTCCTTGTAGGGCTTACGGTCTTTATCAAAATGTTCTTGATCTCCCTATTGCTAATCTCCACTTGTCCTGAGGTTTGAGGATGGTACGGGGTTGCCACTTTGTGGTTGATGTTGTACTTTTTCATCAAGGATTCAAAGGGTTTGTTGCAGAAATGGCTGCCACCATCACTAATAATAGCTCTTGGGGTTCCAAACCTACAAAAAATCATATCTTTAAGAAAATTCAAAACAACCTTATGATCATTAGTTATTGTAGCAATGGCTTCAACCCATTTGGATACATAATCTACTGCCACTAATATGTATAAGTAACCAAAAGAGGATGGAAATGGTCCCATGAAATCGATTCCCCAAACATCAAAGAGCTCCACCACCAAAATGTTGTTCAATGGCATCTCATTTCTTCGGCTAATGTTCCCCATTTTCTGGCACCTATCACACTTAGAACAAAAATCAAAAGCATCTTTGAATAAAGTAGGCCAAAAGAAACCAGATTGTAAAACCTTTAGAGATGTCTTTTTGGCACCAAAATGTCCTCCACATGCCAATGTATGGCTGAACGTTAGAATGCTTTGTTGTTCACTCTCTGGGACACACCTCCTAATGATTTGGTCAGGGCAATATTTAAACAAATATGGTTCGTCCCAAACGTAGTGCTTTACTATGGCAAGGAACTTCTTTCTTTCCTGAAAAGAAAGGTCATTTCTAATTATACCACAAACAAGATAATTAACAAAATCAGCATACCATGGTTCTTTTTCTTGAATAACAAGGAGTTGTTCATCTGGAAATGATTCATTTAGAGGCAAAGGTTGTCCAACTCCATGGTTTTCATTGAGCCGTGACAAATGGTCAGCCACAACATTATCACTTCCCTTCTTATCTCGAATTTCCAAGTCAAACTCTTGTAGTAAGAGTATCCATCTAATTAAGCGTGGCTTAGCATCCTTTTTTGTCATCAAGTACCTAAGGGCTGCATGATCAAAAAACACAATAACTTTAGATCCAACAAGATATGACCGAAACTTCTCTAAGGCAAAAACAATAGCAAGCAACTCCTTTTCAGTTGTGGAATAGTTAAGTTGAGCATCATTTAGAGTCCGGCTTGCATAGTAGATCACGTGTGGGAGCTTGTTCACCCTTTGCCCTAAAACTGCACCAATAGCATAGTCAGAGGCATCACACATTAATTCAAAAGGTAAAGACCAATCTGGTGCCATAATAATAGGGGCCGAGGTTAATTCATGTTTCAAAGTATTGAATGCATCCATACAAGCTTTATCAAAATGAAATACAACATCTTTAGCTAACAGATTGCATAATGGACGAGTGATCATTGAAAAGTTCTTAATGAAACGACGATAAAAACCCGCATGTCCCAAAAAACTTCTTACTCCCTTAACGGTTGTGGGAGCTGCCATATTGGTGATGATGTCAATTTTGGCTTTGTCCACCTCCATTCCTTGGCTAGAGATTACATGCCCCAACACAATTCCTTGTTTCACCATAAATTGGCACTTTTCCCAATTGAGAACCAAATTTGTTTCCTGACATCTTTGAAGTACTAAAGAGAGATGGTTAAGACATTCATCAAAAGAGGAACCAAACACTGAAAAGTCATCCATAAATACCTCAATGAATCTTTCTACCATGTCAGAAAAGATTGCCAACATGCATCTTTGGAATGTTGCTGGAGCATTGCAAAGTCCAAAAGGCATTCTCCTATATGCAAATGTGCCAAACGGGCAAGTAAAGGTAGTTTTCTCTTGATCCTCCGGAGCAATTGCAATTTGATTGTAACCTGAGTACCCATCAAGAAAACAATAGTGTGAGTAACCTGCCAATCTCTCAAGCATTTGATCTATGAACGGCATAGGAAAGTAATCTTTTCTAGTGCTAGAATTCAATTTCTTGTAATCGGTGCAAACACGCCAACTAGCCGTGGGTTTTGTGGGCACAAGCTCTTTGTTTTCATTCTTCATCACCGTGATTCCCACCTTCTTAGGTACCACCTGAATAGCACTCACCCATTTGCTATCAGAAATGGGATATATGATCCCCACATCTAATAACTTCAACACTTCATTCCTCACAACTTCCTTCATGTGTGGATTGAGCCTCCTTTGTGGTTCACGGGTTGACTTTGCTCCTTCTTCCAAAAGAATCCTATGCATGCACATGGTAGGGCTTATTCCCTTGATATCTGCAATAGACCAACCAATAACTGATTTGAACTCTTTTAACACCCTAATTAGTTTATCTTCTTCATTTGGGTTGAGGTCAGAAGTTATGATAACTGGAAGAGTTTCAAATTCAGCTAGATATGCATACTTTAGATGTGGTGGAAGTGGTTTAAGTTCAAGTGTTGGTGCCTTAACAGTGGAAGGGGTTAAATGTGACCTTGATGGTTCTAAAGGCTCTAAAAGAGGTAAAATATTCAAAGGATACGGTGCCAATGCTTCTAAGGCAGCTACCTCTTCCATGAGTGCATCTTCTTCATCAAACTCATCTTGAGATTGGCTCAAAATAGTTTGTAATGGTTCATTAGATTGTGCCTGCAAGAACTTAGAGAAAACAAGCGAATCAAGCATATCAATGGCATAACAATCAAGAGATGAAGAAGGATGTGAAAGAGACTCAAACACTTTGAATTGAACGGTCTCTCCTAGCACTGTCATAGTGAGGAGTCCATTTTGCACATCAATGATGGTCTTGGCCGTGGCCATAAACGGTCTCCCAAGCAAAATAGGCAACTCTCGGTCATGTATAGGAGCTTCTTCCATGTCTAACACTACAAAATCCGCAGGCAAGATTAGTTTATCAATTTGAACTAGAATATCCTCTACTATACCTCTTGGATATTTCACGGATCTGTCCGCAAGTTGTAATGAGATGGTGGTGGCTTTCAATTCCCCCAAACCTAGTTGAAGGTACACGGAATAAGGCATTAAGTTGATGCTAGCACCTAAGTCAAGCATCGCCTTCTCTACCTTCTTGTCCCCTATGGTGATGTTGATAGAAAAACTTCCTGGATCCTTGAGCTTTGGTGGAAGTTTTCTTTGCAACACGGCACTTACATTCTCGGACACCACTACCTTCTCATGTGGTCCATACTTCCTTTTGTAGTTGTTTAACTCTTTGAAGAACTTCCCATAAGCTGGCATGTTCCTAATGACATCAAGCAAAGGTAAGTTAACATTCACCTTACTTAGAATATCAAAAATCTCTTTAAATGACTTATCCTGCTTGCTCTTGGCAAGTCTTCCAGGGAATGGTATTGGTGGAGTGTAAGGTTTCTCGGCTTTGTGAAGATTTGGTGCTTCAAACGAGGGAGTAGCATGGCTTGGTTCCTCATTTTCTCCTTGAGTAACCCCTGCATTCACATGATCAGATTCATTAGTAACTTCATTGCCAACTCTATTATTGATAACCTTACCACTTTTAAGTGTAGTGATTGCTTTGGCTTGCTCTTGGTTCCTTTGGAGTATCACGGGTTGGCTTGGAAACTTTCCAACCTCTCTTTGGCTCAAGGTATCTGCAATCTGCCCCAATTGTGTCTCCATTTTGGTTAGAGCCGCCGAATGTTGTTGGAGAGTGCTATTGGTGGTTTGTTGGAATTGCAAGGTATTTTGGGCTAACAATTTAACCGTATCCTCAAGAGTAGGTTTTGGTTGGAAGTTTTGGAATTGATTGTTGTTCTTCCACGAAAGATTGGGATGATCTCTCCAACTTGGGTTATATGTATTGGAATACACATCATTCCTTGGCCTTTGATTGTAAGAATTCATGAGGTTCACTTGCTCTTGGACATACTCGGGGTAAGCCTCCTTAGATGGACATTGATGAGTAAGGTGGCTTGGTATGTTGCAAATGGCACACACTTCACTTGCTTTTGGCACCATGTTGAGCACGGATTCAAGCTTCTTTTCTAGGTTAGCTACCTGCAAAGAAAGATCATGATTAGAGCTTGTTTCATATACTCCAACTCTCTTACCCCTTACATCTTTGTGTTGAGCATTAGATCCCAACATCTCATAAATGTTATATGACTCTTGAGCATTCTTTTTCTTCAAAGCTCCTCCTGCTGCATTATCAACAGTTGATTGACATGTTTGGGTTAGTCCATCATAGAAAATTTGCATTTGCAAGTGAAGAGGTAACCCATGGTGTGGACATTGCAACAACAGGCCTTTAAAGCGCTCCCAACACTCATTGAAAGGTTCTCCATCATCTTGTTTAAAGTTGAAGATTTGTCCCCTTAATGTGGCTGTCTTTTGAGTGGAAAAGAACTTTTCCAAAAACTTCTTAGCCACGGCATCCCATGTGGTGAGTGAACCAGGTACTAGAGTCATTAACCAACCCTTGGCCCTATCTTTCAAGGTGTAAGGGAACACTCTCATCCTCAGATTTGCTTCACTTACTCCCTGTAAAGGTAAACCACTCACAACATTGTAAAATTCTTTAATATGAGCTAAAGGATCTTCATTAGGTAAGCCATAAAAAGAAGGAAACATATGGAAATGTGAAGATTTAAGATCATAGTTTCTAGCTTCTGTGGGCAGCAAGATGCATGAAGGTGAATTTGGTATGATTGGTTGAGCAAAATCCTCCAAAGCTCGAAGATCATCTTGGTCGCCCGCCATCTCTTCTTCTCTTTCCCAATTAAAGTGCTCTGATCCTTCACTTGTTGGACTAGACGGTTTCCCTTCCTCTTCTTCACGGACAATGGAGGAACTTGTTGGCACAAAGCTTTCCAAAGTGTTGCCCTTTAACCGTTCAATTCTTTGGCCTAATTCAGCAAGTCTATTTGACATATACTACCTGAAACAAGATAAAACAAGTTTTGAATAAAAATCAGAAATCTACTTAAAATGAAAAGAACAAGGTTTAATATCAAAACAAGCAATTATAAGGGACTGAAATCAGTCCCCGGCAACGGCGCCATTTTTGTTGAGGGTTTTCCTTCTTCGTGCTAAAATAGGTTTAGTATAATGGCACAAGTAAGGGTGTCGAATCCACAGGGACTAATTGGACCTATATAATCACTTGTTTTGCAAGAACTCTTTACTAGAGAAATAAAACTAATCAATGTAGACAGATTTGTTGTTGTAACTTGAAAGCATAAGGAAGTGGAGTAAACACAAAATGAATGAATCAACAGCTAATAAAATTAGATAGTACCAATGGAGATGAAGCTAGGGATTCAATTTTACCATTGCTAACCAAAGGCCATGCTTGTTGAATCAGATTATACTCATCCATCTACCTATTTCTTGAGTTTGTTTCACTTAGATATGATCAACCATATGATGTGTGGATTTGATCAAATGTCTCTAATCATGAGCCTAATTGTGATGTGCAACTTTGGTTCCTAATCAAGAATATGTAGTGCACAAGAAACTTTCACAAAACCAAAGGGAACACTCGGCAGGATGTTTGCAAAACATTCCCTTCATTCATTCACATATCCACCAAGATTATGCATGATGTGTGCTTTAATCTTGGCTAAACAACCTGTGGTTAATTCAAATGATGATCAAGCATTAAAATCAACACACTAAGTCACAATTAAATCGGAGAATGAAACAAGAAATAGATAGATTAAATGAGAATTCTGAATTAACTACATGGCAATCTTGCAAGGCTACATCGAATCCCTAGAGAGAGATTAGTTACACTTCATGTTTACAAAAGGTTTGACAGAAAAATATATAACATGAGTGAACATAGGATTAAGAAGAAAGAACCCTTGAAGCAAAACTGATGTTGAAATCCCTTAAGAGTTGCCTTCGGTGTTGGTGCTCCAAGTGTGTTATAAATGAAGGTGGAGCGGCTAAGGTTGAATGGTTTCTGCGAATGGGAGAGTGTATGGAATGAAATGAAGCCGAGAAGAGATTGTGTAGAAATGGAAGGGGATTTGAGGCAAAGGGGAAGATTGGATGTGTTTGTGGTATCTTGTGTATGAAAATGAGATGTGTTTTTGTGTATGAATGCATGGGTTTTTATAGGGGGAATGGGAGAATATGTGGATGATTGTTTAAGAGTGAATGTGGCTGTTATGATTGAGAGTGCATGTGGATGAAATAATGATGGAAAAACAGCTAGGTTGTTGGTGGAAAGGCAAGGGAATGCACGGCATTGTGTGTGGAATTGCATGTGAATGCTGTTTTGGTGCTGAAAATGCATGTGAGTGCATGTTTTGGTGCTGGAAATGCAAAAGGGAGTTGGAAAGGTAATGGGAGTGCACGGCATTGAGTTATTGTTGGTGTGTGAATGCATGTGTTGAATGATTAAAGTGCATGTGGGTGAATATGTGGCTGAAATGATGAAGTAGGAAGGTGGAAATGCATGTGAAATGCTGGAAAAGGATTGGGAAGTGCTCGGCAAAGGTAAGTGTTTGGTTATGGGTGCATGTGTTGGATTGGTGGTGCAATGATGAAAGAGTAATTGCATGTGTGTGTGAATGGTGGTAGCTAGGGTGAATTATGATGAATGCATGTGGAATAAAGATGGAGAAGGTGGTGTAATGATGAAGTGGAATGGCTGAAAATGCAAGGGGGAGTGCAAGGCACGGCAATGGGTGTTTCTTGATGGTTTTGGGGTTGTGATGCATGTGAATGCATGTGGCTAAGGGTTGTTGATTGGGCTAGAGGTTTTGCATGGCTCAAAGGATTGTTTGATTGGGCTAGGCCCTTTGTTTTATGTCCAAAGTGCATACAAGGCTTTCAAATTCGTCCAACACTTTGGCTCCAAGCATATGCTATCCACTCCATGCCCAATTTTGCTCCAAAATGCTCCAAAATGCATCTTTTTGCTTCCTTAGCCATATGAACCTAAAAACACACGAAAATGGCTTAAACTACTAAAACAACTATGAATTAACAACATAGATGCACGAAAATAAGCTAAGTAAGTCGCCTAAATATGCTCCTATCATGCATCACCCACAAAGCCAGCTCCTGCTGGGCCTTGTCCCGTGCACCCTCATTCGGCCCAAACGAAAACCCAGTTGCGGCTAGGGGATTTCTTCCACCCCGTGGCCTGCAGCCATGACCCGAGGTCCTTTTTTTTTGGGCCTTACCTTATACTTAAGGCAGCCAACCTGTGCCCCTTACCCACGACACCAAGCCCAAATTATTTTGAGGCTATATTTTTAATCCAATAATATTATTTTAATATTATCTAGCTTCTACAATCGACCTCGTATGACCCGATTTATTGAATTAATTAAAAGTGACTTGCAGTCCATTAATCTGATAATGAATCCAAAATTATTGACCTCAAGATCACTTTTGGGCATTAACGATTCAATAATTTATTTTTATACTTGAGTTCTCGAAGAACCTCAAATCCACTATATTCAAATTAGTATCTTGCATTATGTGTTTCTTGCAGGAACCTCTCATTATGAACTAATTGTTCATAAAACTAAATTGAACCTGTAGTTTCAAATTTAGTGCCTTTGAAACCCGAAGTTTTCATTCAAAACATACCACATGAAACCTGTAGTTTGCATGCTTAAATTAAACCAATACATGTCTATAAAACCTGTATGTTCAACGATATATGTCTATGGCTTACCATATGACTACTCACGTTTTTCCCTCTGTTTTAGGGACATGTCAAACTTGAACAAGCTCGATTTCTCCGCTCTAGAAGTCTCTGGAAGAAACTATCTAAAGTGGGTTCAAGACGTGAAGCTCCATTTAACTGCAAGGGGCATTAGAGCCACCATCGAGGCACCTATCACCGATAAACTTGTTGACGAAGCTCAGAAGGTTACTGCAATGATCTTCATTCAAAGACACATCCATGATGCATTGCAGACTGAGTATCTCGCTGAGGAGGACCCATCCTTGCTCTGGCTGACCGTTTCGATCACCAGAAAGACATATACTTGCCTGAAGCAAGACACGACTGGCAGCATCTTCGCTTCTAAGACTTTAAGTCCGTGAATGAATACAACTCTGAAGTTTGTAGAATCCATTCTTTGTTGAAATTCTGCAAAGTGGAACTAACCCAATCAGATCTCTTGGATAAGACCTATTCGACTTTCCATGCCACCAATATTGTCCTGCAGCAACAATATAGGGCATAAAAATTCACCAAGTTTTCATATTTGATCTCTGCTTTACTTCTCGCTGAAAAGAAAAACCAGATTCTGATGAAGAATCATCAAGCTCTACTCACTGGCTCGAACGCTGCGCCTAAAGCGCATGCGACTTATTCGAGCAGCTATCAACAATGAAAAAATCATCGTGGCCATGGCAATGAGCAACAAGTCTAACCACGGGCCCAAGGTCAACAGAGTGCCGCACCTAAGGTAAAAAATGTAACCTAGCAGCGTCCACCACTTGCCCCTAAGGCCCCAAACTTCAAGAACAAGGGCAAAACTCCCATTCAGCCCGCTTCTACTGAACTGGACATGGGTTATCGCTGTGGATCAAGGGATCATTGGTCACACGTATGCCGAGCTTCCCCTGAGGCTATTGCCAAGTATCATTCTCGTCATGAGTCTAACTTTGCACATGTGGATCATTCGAAAAATGCAACTACATCAATAGAGATATCAGATTTTCAGGAGGTGTCAGCGCCTATGGTGAATAAATTAGACATGTTTTTAGGGTGTTTACCCCTAGTGGACGAACCCACTAAGAGTGGTCGGCCCTACCCCCTATTTTGCTAGGTTTATGGTTTAATTTTGAACAATTTTCCTAAGTATTTGGAATAATTTGTTTGGTTTTGGTTTGAATAGATTGTTATTTGAATGGATATTATTATCTCTAATTGCTTAATTGAATGAATGGATTTATCTATGCATGTGACCAATTCAATCAATTTATTTCTAGGTATGTCTAGTGGGGAAGTTAGTTGTCTAGTAGATAGTGCAACCACGCACACCATCTTGCATGAAAAACACTATTTTACTAACTTCATTCCCAAGAAAGCTCATTTGACAACTTTCTCAGGCTCATCCAACCTGATTGAAGGATACGGAAAGACACGTATGATGTTGTCCAATGGTACAATTCTGACCATTAAGGAGGCACTCTACTCTCCACGTTCCGGAAGAACGTTGCTGAGTTTTAAAGATATTCGAGATAATCAATATCATCTTGAAACCACTGAAAATCCTGGTTTTGAATTTCTTTGTATCACTTCGTATGAATATGGCCAGAAGCATATTCACAAAAAGTTGGAACACTTGTCGAGTGGGTTGTACATCACAACCATTTGCAGCATAGAAGCCCACAGTGTGGCCGGCCTTATGCCTGAGTTCCAAGACACTTTGTTGCTTTGGCATGACCATTTGGGACATCCTGGACGTGACATGATTCGTCGTATTCTCAAATCTTCACGCGGGCATAAGTTACATCCCTATATTGGACTCCTGCCATGCAAAGTGTGTTCTTTAGGGAAGTTGAATACTCAACCCTTGTATACAAAGATTATTCACGACCCACCTAAATTTCTTCAGATGATTCAAGGAGACATTTGTGGACTTATCCAACCAATCTGCGGACCATTTAGATACTTTATGGTGTTGGTTGATGCATCGACACAATGATTACATGTTTGCTTATTATCCACACGCAACGCCGCGTTTGCTAAACTCCTAGCTCAAATCATTAAGCTAAGGGATCACCACACTGATTATCCGATCAAGTCAATTCGACTGGATAATGCTGGAGAGTTTACGTCACATACTTTTGACGATTATTGCATGTCAGTAGAGATTGATGTGGAATATTATGTGCCCCATGTTCACACCCAAAACGGCCTGGCATAAGCTTTCATAAAGTGCCTTCAATTGATAGCTCAAACTTTGGTTATGAGAACCAAACTGCCGGTATCTGCCTGGGGCTATGCAATATTGCACGCAGTTATGTTGGTCCGCCTAAGGCCCACCGCTACCCAACCATATTCACTGTTACAGTTGGTCACTAGATATGAGCCTGACGTCTCACATTTACGAGTGTTTGGGTGAGCCATTTATATGCCAATAGCGCCACCGCTACGTACCAAAATGGGTCCTTAGAGAAAAATGGGAATCTATGTTGGTTATGATTCGCCATTAATTGTTCGATACTTAGAACCCTTGACAGAAGATCTATTTATCGCACATTTTGCGGATTATCACTTTGATGAGACAGTCTTCCCGTCGTTAAAGGGAGATAAGCATGCTAACGTTCCCGTAGAACGCCGCGAATTGTCGTGGTATGCTCCCACTATGTCTCATTTAGATCCTCGCACTGCCCAATCTGAAACTGAGGTACGACGAATTATAGATCTTCAGCGCATTGCTCAAAGCATGCCGGATGCTTTTAATGATCTAGCTAAGGTGACAAGATCACATATATCTGCTGCAAACACACCTGCAAGGATAGATGTACCCCGCGTATGTCAATAACCCGCCTGGGAAGGCCAGACCGTCCCTGAAGGTGGGGAGGCCGCACCCTCCACGCGGCAAGGTACATTGGCGGCTAGCCAATCACCTGCTCCGACCCTAAAGCGTGGCAGACCCCTTGGTTCAAAGGATTCATAATCTCGGAAGAGGAAAATGGCACAAACTAGTAACCCTAGTTTGAATCCGACCATCACTCACTCATCCGTTCCAATGCATGAAGTTATTCTAGATTACGGTGATGCTTAAGATGAAACATGCCGACCTCCCGAGAATCGTGAAATTTCGGTCCACTACACAGTATTGGATAAGGCTTGGAATAGGAATGAGATGATCGTCGATGATGCATTCTCGTACTTAGTAGCTACTGACATCATGCTTAGCGATGACATTGAACCATGTTCCATTGATGAATACCGACGTAGAATCGATTGGTTAAACTGGAGATAAGCAATCCAGGTCGAACTCGTTTCGCTCGCGAAACGTAAGGTATTTGGACTTATCGTTCCTACACCACCATGCATGAAGCCTGTTGACTACAAATGGGTTTTCGTGAGGAAGCGTAATGAGAAGAATGAAATAGTGCGATATAAAGTAAGCCTCGTAGCGCAAGGCTTTTCTCAGCGCCCTGGGATTGATTACGAGGAGACGTATTCCCCCGTAATGGACGTTATAACGTTCCGCTACCTAATCAGTTTTGTAGTTTCTGAAAAACTGAATATGCAGTTTATGAACGTGGTAACCTCGTATCTCTATAGGGATCTAGATACGAAAATATACACGAAAGTTCCAGAAGGACTTCCATTGACTGGCACAAATAGTTCTAGATCACGGAACACTCTCTCAATTAGGTTGAAAATGTCACTTTACGGATTGAAACAATTTGGGCAAATGTGGTATAATCGTCTGAGTGAATATTTGACAAGTCAGGGTTATGTGAACAACGAACTATACCCATGTGTGTTTATAAAGAAGTCACATTCCAGATTTGTAATCATTGCAGTTTATGTCGATGACATGAATCTCATTGGGACTCCCGCAGAGCTTGAGGAAATTGCTGCACACTTGAAATCGGAATTTGAGATGAAGGATCTTGGGAAAACTCGATATTGCCTCGGCCTGAGGATCGAGCATTGTTCGGATGGAATCCTAGTACATCAATCAAACTTTACCCAAAAGGTGTTGTGTTGTTTTAATGAGGATAAAGCGAAACATTCAAGTACACCCATGATCGTTCGGACTTTAGATGCTCAACGAGATCCCTTCCATCCAAATGAGGATGAGGAAAAGATTTTGGAACCCGAAGTTCCTTACCTAAGTGAAATTGAGGCTTTATTATACTTGGCTTAGTGCATTAAACCTGACATCTCCTTAGCTGTGAATCTATTGGCAAGATACAACAATGCGCCCATACTCAGGCACTGGAATGGTGTTAAAGACATTTTCCACTACCTCAAAGGTACAACGGATTTTGGCTTGTTCTATACCCGCAAATCTCCAAATGTTGTCACCCCCTATGGTACTCAGATTGATTCTCACCTTGTTGGTTACACAGATGTTGGATAACTGTCTGACCCACATAGAGCACGTTCTTAAACAGGTTGTGTCTTTACCGTTGAAGACACCGCTATATCTTGGAGGTCTACTAAGCAAACGCTAGTTGCGACTTCGTCTAACCATGTTGAGATTCTTACCTTACATAAAGCATCTCGTGAGTGTTTTTGGCTGAGAGAAGTTATGAGACACATTCAAAGCACTAGTGGTCTTACATCAGTCGTTGACTTTCCTACGACGATCTTTGAAGACAATGCAGCATGTATCGAGCAGTTGAATAAGGGATACATCAAGGGAGACAACACTAAGCATATATTGCCGAAGTTCTTTTACTCACACCAGCAGTAGCAGCATCAGAACATTGAAGTCAAGCAAATCTGTTCTTAGGACAACCTGGCCGATCTCTTCACCAAGTTGTTGCCCAAGTCTGCTTTTCAGAAGCTTGTCCAAGGAATTGGTATGCGTAAATTATCTGAGTTGAATCACTTGTAGTTCTCTTATTTAAAAGTTATGTCTAACTTAGGGGGAATATCTAGAAGCATACTCACATGATCTTAATGTACTATTTTTCCTACGATTAGGAGCATTTTTCTCACTGGGTTTTTGCTACCTAACGAGGTTTTAATGAGGCACCCATCTTGGGATGATTATACTCCGTTGAGTTCTCTACCTTCGTCCAGTTTGACGTTTGTTTAAAGACATTATGCATACTTCTCATTTTTCTCCTTTGTCTATGGGTTTTCCCCATGCCTTGGGTTTTACCATAGTGAGGTTTTGTGAGTTTTACTACAAATGCATACTTCACTTAAATTTGAGACTCGCGATCACCCGTTGTGCTGATGACTTCATCAACTATTCTACCTTATCTGCTAAAGATCTGATGCGATGGTTTGTTGTGTATTTACACACTCAAGAAAGAGTGTTGCAGTCATATTTAGAATAGGAATGTGATTGTCTAAATTCTAGGAGATATGGGAAAGTATCTTATATTCCTATTAGGACTAGATTACCTATTAAATGCTGTAATCCTAAAGGGAAAGGTTTTTAACTATCCAACTACTATAAATAAAGGCACAATGGGGTGAATCATACACACCTCACAATTAAATCAATCTTTCTTCTCTCTTATTGTGGCCGGCTTCTCTCTCTCTCTCTAAACCCTAGACCGTTCAATCAAATAGACCTACAACATAATATATATTTTCGGGGCAATTCCATCTAGCACAATAGGCCCATAAAACAGTAATAATTCCTCCATGTTATTACATGTGAGTGAATAACATCGCATGTTAGTGCATCAGTCACACTAAAAAACTTCTATGTTCCCACTCCAAGGATCATAGTTGCTGATTTGAGTAACTTATTTTATATGTCTTAAAAATAATTCTAAAAATTAAACGAATCATTAAACTACAATATAAAATGAGCCATAAATGAATGTTCTTTAAATACAGTTATCGAGCGATCCATCAACTAAGCTTGCAAACACACACATATATGCATAAGATTAATGATTGAGCTTACCCACAGTATGGGTGTTATGGCTATGGAGCATGGCGAGCACCACGAACAGGATAATATATTCACTATTAATCTTTGTGATACTGTCAGTACATTATTGTGACAATTGGCTCTGCTCCTCACCAGAGTTTGCCATCATCTATGGCCTGCCTGCACCAAAAAAGGGGCATGCGTAAAGGGTCAAGATGCTCCTCCATTGCAGTTCAGAAAGTTCAAAAGCTTACAATTTTTTATTTTTTATATATTTTTTATGTTTTTCTTAATTAAATCCCTAAGAATATTTGAAAGAAAACCATTTTCTTCAAGATGTCAATTCCATTTCCAACCCATGCACCAGCCATGTTCTAGAAATTGGATCTTTCTTCTCACTAAATTTTCCACACCGTTGCAAAAAGGCAGCAGAAGTTACGTTCACATTTTTGAAAGAAAAGATAAACTAAAGAAATAAAGGCGTATACAGGAACATCTTGGTGCTTTTGAAATTCTACCAAATTAATTAAAGAGAAATTAGGTTTTCATCTTTTTTTTTTCAACTTCATTGAGTGAAATCTTATTCCTTTTCAATTTTTATCAAGGTCACTTGGTTTTAATAAACGTCAATAATTATTTTAATAAGAAAATATTTTACATGTCAAGATAATTAAATTTTGTTCCTAAATATATTTGTTTAGTGTTAGAAACGTTACATTTGTGTGTGTGTGTGTGTGTGTGTGTGTATATATATATTTTTGATATCATATATTTTTATTTTAAGTTTGTATCCATTTTAATTTGCAATCTTTTTTTTTTTTAATTGTACCAATTTTCTTTTCAGTTTTAGTTTGTACCCATATATTATTATTATTTTTGTCCATATTTTTCAAACTTTTATTTTTACTCTTTTTTTTTTACCTTTTATTTGTACCAATAATATAACATCCCACATCGTCCAGGAGGGTGGATCTTGTAAGCCTTATATGCATATTCTCATATCTATCTAGCACGAGGTCTTTTGGGAGCTCACTGGCTTCGGGTTCCATCAGAACTCCGAAGTTAAGTGAGTTCGTGCGAGAGGAATCCCAGGACGGGTGACCCATTGGGAGGTTCTCGTGTGAGTTCCTAGAAACAAAACCGTGAGGGCGTGGTCGGGGCCCAAAGCGGACAATATCGTGCTACGGTGGTGGAGCAGGCCCGGAATGTGGTGGGCCCCGGGTCGGGATGTGACAAATAATTTATTAATAATGGGTACATTTTTCTTTAAAAATGTACCACTGTGTTATATGTAAAATCTACCCTTTTTTTTTTTAGTGAGTACCATTTTTTTTTTTTTGTAAAATGTAGATTTTATTAAAATGTGATTTATCTTAATGACAAATCATGTCAATAAGATAAATTAACTTTTTTATATAAGTATAATTTTTTTTTAAATATTTTCAATCCCACAAATCATGAATTTTATTTAAAATTTCATAATATAAGTAACTACAAATATCAAATTTTAATTTAAAATTATAATAACCTACATAAAAATTCATTATTGCATTAATTTCAGGGCCACCTAGTACTATGGTTTAGTAGTATTTCCCTTCACTTGTAAGTGAGAGGTCTGAGGTTCGATTCTCGCCAAAGACGAATTTGAACCACATTATTGCTAGCCTATTGTGAGGCTAAATCAACCACCTTCCCTTTTAGTGTAGATAATATCGTTTGTTAAAAAAAAAAAAAAATTCAAGGACTTCAATAAAAAATTGAAAATCAACAAGGTTTCAGTTAAAGAGCGTTATAAATAATATCGTTTGTTAAAAAAAAAAAAAAAATTCAAGGACTTCAATAAAAAGTTGAAAACCAACAAGGTTTCAGTTAAAGAACGTTGATACATAAGGACCGCATCCAAAGTCATCCATTAATTAATTTGTCACATCCCGGCCTGGGGCGGATCACTTCCAGAGCCCGTTCCACCACTGTAGCACAATATTGTCTGCTTTGGGCTTACCATTCCCTCACGGTTTTGTTTTTGGGAACTCACAAGCAACTTCCTAGTGGGTCACCCATCATGGGATTGCTCTAGCCCCCTTCTCGCTTAACTTCGGAGTTCCTACGAAACCTGAAGCCAGTGAGCTCCCAAAAGGCCTTGTGCTAGGTAGGGATGGGAACATACATATAAGGATCACTCCCTTGGGTGATGTGTGATGTCACAAATTGCAATATTTTTCAAAGAAATTTATGAGTTATTAATTGCATGGGTGCTAACTAAGTAATGCTTTGCGTAAAATACTGCATATATACACAATACAAATATTTATAGAAAATTATTTTTGCTCACCATCCTAAAGTGATAGTGATGCTCATATTCCCATTGATTACCGTTAGATGCCGCACACTTAACTAATGAATATTGTCAAGTGGATATCGATCGATCTACACAACATACTTTTCCACAACCTCATACTTTTTTGCCCTATCTAGTCACAGCACTACGCAATGGTGGGCTCAAAATAATTTGGAAGAACTTCAAATTTCTGAAAATTGATTAAAGCTGAATAGCCAGGTATGTAATTTGTAAGTATATATCTAGCTACATGTCATCGTTTATCTATGTTACTGTCTTATACATAAATTAATTGGTTAATCACATACGGTAATAAAAAAATTAAATTTTTTTATTGACAAACAGATGCAAATACTAATAATTTGTAGACTTTGATTAGGGAAAAAAATTTCAAATTAGTCAACAAGCTAGCTGTAAATTATGAGTAAAGTGTTACATGTCGTTTAAAGTGAAAAAAAAGGATATAATAAAGAGAATTATCATTTCATATATGTCATTTTCATTTCTATTTTTTCTGATTAGTTTATGAGGACTGCTCTCAGTCCCTATGAATATGACATTACATGGATGCTGTGTAGCTATTTGATCGACCAAGATACCCCTTCAAATTAATCCACACATATTGGAGATATATGGAATATTACCTAACCTCTCTGCCTGGCTAGCTCCAAGACAAATGTATGTGGATGTTCTTAATTAGAATACTAGTTAGGTTAAAGCTTAAAGATATATACCAGGGCCATATACCAGAGGGCAGCGGCCAACACGAAAAACAACAAATTGCATGCTTTTGACAAACAAAATATTTTCAAAGAATATATATTTATGTGGACGTGTTGCAGGTTTTCGCACTAATAGTCAGCTCATCACTATCATTTCATGAATTAAATTGAGGTTAGTTCCATTGTAAACCAAGTAGTAATAAAGTAGTCAAACAACTTATAAGAACGTGCGAAATCAACACGCTACCTCACGTTTACTTGTATGATAGCTAGCCTTATGTTGCATGGGCGTTGACGTGGTCAGCTGTTTTAGTTAGTCCAGTGTACAGAAAGGCTGTTATGATAAGTTAGGACAGCTACTAACTACTGTCATTAGTTAAGCATGCTTAGCAACTGTATAGGCTTAAGACAACTTTCAGTTGTAAACAATCATCTAAATAGTTGGAATGAATCAGTTCTATACTTCTTTTTCTTGCTCTGTAACTTTGGTTCTCTTATGAAACCCTAGTTGGCCTGCTAAAATAGCATCCTGAGCAGTCATGAGTGGAGAGCTGCGTTGTTGTTGCGAGTTTGATTTGATTGATCATTCATATTTAGCAAATTCTCTTTGACATTCATATGGGATATCATGACCGTATAGAATATATTTGCCAAAGCAAATCTGAATTAATCAACCAATAGACAAGGTCCCCTGGCCTGAATGGCTGAATGTTAAATATTAATTAACAAGAGTCGAAGAAGGAAAGAACAAAATTAGGGTCCATAAAGAAACAAATGAATATATAGCTAAAGGGTAGGATATCGAGGGTGGTCTATGCACTAGCTACATGTATGTATACAGTAAACTTTTTCTTTCGTTGAACACCCTAATTCTCTAGTATTTATGCTCCATGGAGAATATAATCTGTGCACGCACTTGTATGGGAATGGGTGAGAATTGCAAATTGCCCCTTTCTTCTTCGCTTTTGATTTTAGTCTTTTAGTGCGTGGGAGGTGCCTAATAACTTACGTGTGTATATATAGGCACAAAAAAGACAGAATCTTCATAGAGTTAAATGAGCAGGACATCTCTTATATTGGTGGAATTAACATGGAATCAGATAAAGATCAAACTATATGAAGACTCATACTTTTGTAAAAAATGCTTTAAGAATAATATGATCAAACACGATCAACATAAAATCGAACAAAATAAGAATACACAAAGTCTCATACTTTTATAAATAAATAAAATATCCTACAAATAATATGATCGAACACTCAAATTCAAGTTTTTCCCCACATAAATAGAGGTAGAGTCGACAATATATAAAACAAAGCACTAAAGTTGCATAAGAAAAGGCCAGCAACGTTAGTCTCTTCTTTATCAAATTGGTTTATTAGCTAGATCCATATTTCCAAACCCACAAAGAGAGCGAGATAATATATATATATATATATAGAGAGAGAGAGAGAGAGGGAGGGAGAGATAAAGTGAGAGTACACTAAAATTTGCTTTGTGGCTAACGTTTCGATTGTCTCCCACTAACTTGTGTTGGGTCGGCCGTTCCCAAGACAATGCATGCTTTGTGAGTTTGCTAAGTCAGTATTTTTGGCTGCTATACTTTCTTTTTCCTTTCTTGTTCTATATATAATTTAAATTATACATGTGTATTATATTATAATATATTTTGTACGTTTGTGCTTGTTTTTATTCTCACCTTTTGAAAGGATTCGCATCCTTTCTTCTCATTCGTTCCTCACACACTGAATTTGAAAGGGATTTGATGATATATGCAGGGACAATATATCCATAGTGAATGCAGTCTTTTCATTCTGCATGATTAATTTAGGTCTTGATTTTGTACTGTTCCTTCACCATACTTATCACTTGTATATGCTCTTTCGACTTTGTTTCGATAAAATATGATCATGCATGGTCTACTGCACGTGAAAAAAAATGAATCCCTTCTCTTATATATGCTCTTGGATTATTTCTTCACCAATAATTACCGAAAATACAAGGAAAATAAGGATAAATTGATCCGAAAGAAATGCTGAATAACACCACGTAGGTATAAGTTAATGATCTAAGGATTGGGGATTTTTTGTTTCACAAGCAACAAGTGATCGTTGTTGGACATATACACACACACATCATGACTTCAACTAGTTACCACATTATAATTCGACTGTTACTTAACCTAAAAAGAGATTTATGCATATATTTTTCATTTTCTGCTCACTTGTTTTTCACTTTATTCTTATAATCTTAGTAAGAAAAATAAATAAAATGACACAACGAGGCAAAGAGAATGTATTCACTGCTAACGTTAAAGTATAAAAAAATTAGAATTCAAAAGAGAAAAAACCTCAAAGTTAATTGATTTAATAGAGATAACCAACCATATCACCCTAAAGATCGCCCTAGACTTACTAGGAGTACCAATCGAAAACGAACTAAAGAAATAACAAAATACCAAAAATATTGTTGAACTTAAAATGATGATAATGCAATACAAAGCCATGACTTGGACTCGCCGGTCATGGCCCACATCGGGCAACAAAGCTCAAATTTGTAAAGCTTGAATTTTTCTATTGTATTTGTGCATTTAAATTTGATTTACTCAACCATCTAGTCTACATTAAAAAAGAATGTGCAAGAAGTGAAAAAAAGTGGGCAAAATATTTCCTACATAAAACAAATAATACTACTTGTTGTGCCTCGTATTAGGGCTTTGAGATAATAGCTAGGCATGCTAGGTATCAATTTTCATCCACTCACCTAAAATATCATTTTGGTAAAACTAAAGTTGGAACGTTATCACACAGAGAGTTATGGTTGAAAATCGTACGGAAATCTTAATCATATAGTTCTACAGTAGTTGAGTTTGGTTGAGTACTACTATTTACCCATGCAGGCAGTAGGGCACAACTAATAACACTAAAATCTTTGTAGTATCTCCAAGATGGCATAATATGCGACATTCACAAACATATCACGACACCCATCATATCCATTAGGAAGTTAACTACTTGGTGTAGATGGCGCTTCATTACGGTAATAAAAAATACTTATATTTATGCATTTTGGTGCAGATTCAATTCGTCTCTTCTTAATTAAAAAAAAAAAAAAAAAAAAAAGTTAACAATTATCTGGTTGTCCTATTATATGCAAGATTAGCAAGCCCCTCCATCACCTTGATTAATTTGGAATCTTACTTGATAAAGCAACACTTGATTGTTCTTTCTTTTAGAAGATGTAAATTTAATTCAATAGTTAATTAGCATGCATCGACTGACCTTACTTATCATGATTAGCATGCATTGACTGACCTTACTTATCATGATTAGGCATGCCTTAATGGGTTTTGATTTATAAGAGAAACAAGATGTGCAGTGAAATGAGAGTTTCTCAATTAATGATGTGAGCAAACTGATCATGAATTGACAGCCATACAACAACATATGCAAAGCCTATAGCTTGGCCACCAAATGAACAACACAACCCAATTTTCACAATGGCATGAGCTAGTAATATAATGCAACGTATTGAGAGTATGAATCTCATATTAAAGAAGTTAATAAGAGACTTTGCATGTGTTTATAAAGAGTTAGACTACTCCTCATATTGTCAATTGATTGTATGGTAAAACTTCAATTTTCTTTAGTTTGTACACTAGTTTTTAAGACTCGATGGTTGTTGAGTTTCCATTTATCCTAAACGTGTGAAAATGTTAAGAAAAATAAATTAAAATAAGAAAACATGTGTTACAATATACTGCAATTTAAGGGATAAGAATACGGCGTGACTCAAGTATTTTCCGCACCAAATACTATCATCATCAATATCAGTTCTGTAATTTTTACCTGAGCACCCCAAACTCAACTCCTTCATATATGATTGACCCGCGACTAGAGAAAAGCAAGAGAGACAAAAAAAACCTAGTCGCCAACCTCTGCCATTGAGGTCGACGGTAATCCTTTTCTATCCCCTCCTTTTTCCCTCTCTTTATTTATAGTTGTAGTTGCTTCTCACCCTGTCGAGGTGAGTCTTCAGTTTGTGGTTGTGGTCGCTCTATCACTTTGTCGAGGAGAACTTTGTGGTTGTGGTCATAGTCGTGGTTGTTCAATCTCAGATTCAAGTGCGGCGATGTTGTTCTTATCTGAGGTGGTGAAGTTTGTGGTTTGTGCACTCGACAAATGACTATGAGAAGAAAATTTGATATTTGTTGGAGGGAACTCATAACACGGCTTTTTTTTTATCAAAAATTGCAAAATCATCATAGATTGGTAAGGTCTTTTCCTCACGGAGCCTCTAGGATAGTTCTCGGGCTTGCAGTGTTCTAGGCCTCATGATTAGGGATTAGTTTAGGGTTTAAGGCTAAGGGGTCCTCCATGATTGAAGAATGATATTGTATTTTTAATGTGTTTATAATTGTAGGGTTGTGATGCTCTTTTAACCTGTGTAGTCTCTTGAGTTGTTTTAAAAAGCACGTTTAATATGTTTGTTGTATGTACGCTTTGACTTTTTTAATAAAATTTCTTTCGCTAAAGAAAACTCCACCAAAAATGATTACGATGAGAGTTTCTTTCTCCTCTTTCACCCAAAATACCAACCATTCCAAAATCTCACTAAACCTAGCAATATATAGCATTAACAACTACACGCTGGCAGGTCCAATGGTTCATGGGCATCTGGGAGGCATACATGACACTACCTATATAGACTACACACCCAATTCACATTCCTGGGTTGGGTTGGCCCGGTCTTTGGTTTCATATTTGGGCTTAGGTTGGAAGTCCTAGTTTTAGTTCGAAAAGCCTCAGTCCTCGAAGGCTCAAACGTGTCATTGAACTTTTTTTTGCTGGAGAAAATGTTGGAAGAAAACGGGTCATTGATATCGATACGTTGGTGGGTATTTTCTCGACTGGTGCACTGTTATGAATGTTTAGTCAGAGTCTGCAGACGTACGTCATCTTTACTATTTCAATACTGAAAACCCCACTTTATGTGAGAATTCCGACGTACTGTGGCTTTTGGATAACTGGTTTTGGCATGAATGGCTGCTCCAGAACTCGAGATGGATTAGCTACTGACATCGCGCGCTCTTATTTATTTTGTTACATTGGACTTTCGAGGGTATAGATCTCGATACATAGGTTGTTTGAGGACAACAACTTACAGTTAAATATGTTGAACTTATGAGTATAGTACAATTGTATTGAACTCATACTAACGTGTTGAAGATAATGCCACATCAGATGCCATTTCAGCAAGTCTGTTAAATACACCTCAGATAAGTGTTTGTTAGTTAGTAACTGTCAGCTAGCTTAAGGCCTAAGATTCTATATAAGAAAATTGTAAGGCTACTGTATTCATTCATTCTGAACAAAATACAAAGATACTAGATCTCTCTCTCTCTCTCTCTCTCTCTCTCTCTCATATTCATTTCTTCGATCTTAAGCTTTTGCAATATTTGTGTTTCTTGAATGCATCAATGGCAGTACCATTGTTATGTTAACATGGTATCAGAGCCCAGGACGATCTTTGGTGATTTCTTCTGCTGGTGTTTCTTGCAAGTTCTACAGATAGTTCAAAGGGATGATCTTTTGGTGATTTCTTATGTTGGTGTTTCTTGGGGATTTCTTCCGTGCAGATAGCTCGACTGGACGATCTTTGTAGGTGTTTCTTGTCAAGTGTTTTCTGGAATCAAGGAATTTCTGCAATGGGTATGAAGTATGTAATGTGCTGTCTGGGGTTTATGATTCAAGGTTCATGGCGATTTCAGGGTATGTTTGAAGTTACTGCACTCTATGTGTTTGTGTAAATGTCAGTTTTTGTGTGAATGATCAATACAAGGCCGAAGCCGTTATTGATAATATTGATATAATTGTGAAGTAGTTTTTTGACATCCACTTGTTAAAGGCCGATGCCAAAGCGTGATTGGAGTGATATAGTTGTGTTTCTTGATTAACACTTGTTAAAGGCTGATACCAAATTGTGATTGGAGTGAAATAGTTGTGTTTCTTGCTTAACACTTGTTGAAGGCCGATGCCAATGTGTGAAAAGTATTAGATTTGAGAATGATTACAAGTTGTATTTGTTTGATTGTTGTTTGGTTGGTGTTAATTTGAAGAAGAAATAAGGAATCTTGGTGAGAAAATTTTTCGAAATTGGATAAAATGGCAGTAAATTCTGCAAAGATTGAAGGACTTTTGGGAATGATAACTGTGAAGCTTCAAGATGATAATTTTACAAATTGAAGCTATCAATTTCAGTCTGTGTTAAGAGGTTATGATCTTTTTGAGTTCTTTACTGGTGAGTCGTAATGTCCACCAAAGTATTCTGTGAGTACGAAAACTAGGGTTACAAAGGAAATAACAGCTGAATACAAAGAATGGGTGAAGAATTAGATTTGGCATTGTTGAGCTTGCTAATTACCACTCTCTCTGATGAGGTGATGCATCATATTGTGGGTTGTAAAACATCTCAGAAGGCTTGGGATTGTCTTTAAGAAAGATTTGCATCAGTTTCGATTGTTCGAGTGAATCAATTAAAGTCTGAGTTTCATACTATACAGAAAGGCACAAATTCGGTGGATAAGTTATTGTTAACGTTGAAAGGAATCAGAGATCAACTTGTGTTTGCTGGAGAAAAGATCACTGATAATGATTTCATAATTGCCGCAATATATGGGTTGCCACCAGATTTTGAAGTCATTAAAATAGTAATCTTGGCAAGGGATTCTTGTATTTCATTAAAAGATTTCAAAGCACAACTTCTTGGTGTAGAAAGATACTAAGTCAAGGATGACAAGTCCCACTAGTTCTATGTCTGCTTTATGTGTGCAAGGAGAGTCATCAAATACACAAGGAGGTCAGGGATATTCTCAGAATTATGAACAAAGAGAGGGTTCTAATTCTCAAGGGCTTCAAGGCTATGATGGATCTGACTATATAGGCAATGGACGAAAGAATTTTCATTCACAGCAAAAGAATACTTTCAACAGTAATAACAACAGGTTTTATGGCAATAACAATAATTCCAGGTCTTTTTCAAACTTTGGAAATAGACAACTCCAATGGATACACAAATAATGGGAAAAGTCCACAGCATGGCACAAATGGAGCAAATGGTTCATTTCCTGGTAATAATTCAGATTTTGGAAACAATTTCTCTGGAAGCAGTTTTAAGCAAGGAAGCAACTGGAATGGAAACACCAATTATAAGTCTACCGTGTCACTTGAATGTCAGATCTATTTAAGAAGGGGTCATACAACTCCAGATTGTTATCAAAGACATACTTTCAATGCTCTTTCATCAAATGGATTTCTGGTATGTCAAATATGTGGAAAGAAAGGACACAGAGCTCTGGAGTGCTATCACAGGAACAACTATGCTTATCAAGGTGGAACTCCACCTCAATCTCTTGTAGGAATGACTGCACAAGGTTGAAATATTGCAAGTTCAAGTTCAACTCCATCTGTTCATGAGTTTTCAGGTGCAGACACTTGGGTGGTTGACATAGGTGCCACCCACCACATGACTGCCAATTTAAATATATTAAGTCAAGTAACTCCTTATACTGGTGATGCGAAAATCATTGTTGGAAGTGGTGAAGGTTTGCCAGTTCATAATATTGGCTTATCTATCATTAACACATCTTTTAATTATCTTATTTTGCATAATGTATTACATGTGCTAAAGATAGCTATGAATCTGTTATCTATAAAGAAGTTGTGTAAAGACAATGGTTGATGGTTTATATGTGATGATTTGGTCTTCTTTATACAAGACAAGGCGACACATCTGATTTTGTAGCAAGGAAAGAGTGATGATGGAGAACTGTTCCAAATTCCAATAAATGTGTTTCAGAGATCTTATGCTGCATGATTGGGAAGATGTGCTGCATTAAGAAAGGTCAAAGCTGCTACATGGCACAAACAATTGGGACATCCATTTGAAGAAATATTGAAGTCTATGTTACAGAATAGTCAGTTACCAGTTAGTATAGATGAATGTTCTTCATTGTGTATAGCCCGTATTCAAGGAAAAATGAGCAAGTTACCATTTCATGTAAGATCAGAAAGATCCAAAGCTATATTTGATAAGATCCAAAGCTATATTTGAAAGTTGAAGGCTATTGGTATTAAATCAGCTTTATATATGACTATTCTAGGTTTGTATGGATCTTTCCTATGGTGAATAAATCTGATGCATTTTCAATCTTTGTCAAGTTTTGTGCTTTTGTGACTACTCAATTCAATCAAACTATTAAGTGTTTTCAATTTGATGGTGGAGGAAAGTATGGAAGTAAGTGTTTAAAGAATTTCTGTAGAATAAGGGCATTGTTCATCAAGTATCATGTCCATATACCCCCACAATAGAATGGTATTGCAGAAAGGAAACATAGACATTTAGTATAAACAACTTTGACAATGATGAATCAAACAGGTGTTCCGATGCCATTTTGGTATCATGCATGTTCACATGCTGCATTTTTTTTGTAAACATAATGCATTGTAAAGTACTTGGAATGAAGTCTCCATATTAGATGTTGTTTAATCAAGATCCTGAAATCCACAGTTTAAAGATATTTGGCACTGCAGTATATCCACTACTCAGGCCTTTGAATGATAATAAGTTGCAATCAAGATCAGTTTAGTGTGTCTTTCTTGGGTTTACTCAAGGATACAAAGGGGTTATATGTTTTGAGATAAAGTCCAGAAAGTTTATATTGTCCAGACATGTTATTCATGATGAGGATATATATCCCTTTAAGAAGGAGAATAATACAGGTTCATGTAATACAAGAGAGATGCCTAAGTCAACTCAATCACATATTGTGATTCATTTACCTGAACTACGTGAACAAGATCCAAGGCAAGGACATGAATGTATAGATAGACAAGTGAGTCATGAAGAAACAAGGGTAGAGGATAATACTAAGTTAATAACAGATATCAATACTAATTCAAGTCACAGTGAGCCTAATGACAAAGTTTCAATTGCTATGGAATCTGTATCTCAAATTCAGCACCATTCTCCAAGTCATCATCACTCTGGTACAAATCAAATGTTGTCTGTCTATTCTTCATCATAACTTGAGGTAATTCTTCCTGTACGCTTAGAATTAGAACCTAATGTCTGTCTTATCAATCTTTATGAGTTTATTATAACTAGACTAAGAAGTGAAGCTATTAAAAGAAAGAATTATGCAGCCAGGATTGCAATCACTACAGCTAAATGAAAATGACTTATTTACTGGAGGGTACTCATTAATTTCTGAGATTAGTGATATGACAGAACCTAGTACATTTCGAAAAACGGCTAGTATGTCACAATGGCAATTGGCAATGCAAAAGGAATATGATTCTCTCATAGCACAGGGAACATGGACACTGGTTCCACCACCACATGATCAATCAATAGTTGGCAGTGAATGGGTTTACAAAATTAAGAAGAATCCAGATGGAAGTGTGTCAAGGTACAAAGCCATATTAGTGGCTCAAGGATTTTTTCAGGAGCATGGGTTTGACTACTTGGATACTTTCAGTCCTGTAGTAAGACACAAAACAGTAAGGATCATTTTAGCAGTTGCTGCAATAAATCAGTGGGAGTTAAGGCAATTGGATATTAAAAATGCCTTCTTGCATGGTGATTTACAAGAAGATGTGTATATGAAACAACCTCAAGGCTTTGTTGATCCTACTAAACCAAATCATGTATGTAAATTGATCAAGTCACTATATAGTTTAAAGCAAGCTCCTAGGGCATGGAATTCAAAGTTCACAAGCTACTTAGGTGCATTGAATTTCATTGCATCTCCTTCTTATACAAGCTTATTTGTTAACTATGATGGTGTTGATACAATTGTGTTACTGTTATCTGTGGATGACATCATCCTATCAAGATTAAATACATTCAAGGTCCAGCATATTATTACAAAATTGTCTGAAGTTTTGAATTAAAGGATATAGGGAAGCTGGCCTATTTTTTAGGTTTACATATTCAATATAAAGCAAATGGTGATATATTTGTTAATCAATCAAAGTATATTAATGATTTGATTCACAAGGTAGGAATGGATTCATGCAAGCCTGCAAATACACCTTGTAAGCCTCAAAGTCAATACTTGGTGCAAAAGGAATTCTAATGGCAGATCCATCTCTATACAGAAGCTTGGTTGGATCATTGCAGTATTTAACTTTCACACGACCAGACATTGCCTTTGCAGATTCAGTTTGTCAATTCATGAATGCCCCAACAGAGGTACATTTTGGTGCAGTGAAATGAATTATCAGATATTTGAAAGGTACAATTCACATTGGAATTAATTATACTGCAAATACATTGTTTAGTCTTAGTGCATTCTCAGATTCAGACTGCGCTGCAGACCTAAATACCAAAAAATTAGTAACTGGTTATGCTGCGTTCTTGGGGCACAATCCCATATCTTGGCGCAAAGAAACAAAATTCAGTTTCCAGAAGCTTAACTGAAGCTGAATATAAGACTCTTGCACACAGTACAGCTGATATAGCATAGGTGAGAAATATTTTGAAGGATCTAAGAGTTCACTTGTCTGCACTTCCAATCATTCAATGTGACATTATGACTGCAATAGCTTTGAGTGCAAATCCAATGTTTCATTCTCGAATCAAGTACCTAGACACAGACTACCATTTTGTTAGGGAGAGGGTACAAAAGAATGATTTGGAAGTAATGTATGTTCCTACTGAAGATCAAATGCTGATGTATTAACAAAAGGATTGCATAGTCCAGCATTCAATCGTCATTGCTACAATCTTCAACTTGGGAACCCCAGTTGAGATTGAGGGGGGATGTTGAAGATAAAGCCACATCAGATGCCATCTCAGCAAGTCTGTTATGCCACCTTTAGTAACTGTTAGCTAGCTTAAGGCCTAAGATTCTATATAAGAAGATCGTAAGGCTACTGTATTCATTCATTCTGAACAAAATACAAAGATACTAGAGATTTCTTTCTCTCTCTCTCTCTCTCTCTCTCTCTCTCTCTCTCTCTCTCTCTCTCTCTCTCTGTGTTCTCATATTCATTTCTTCGATCTTAAGCTTCTGCAATATTTGTGTTTCTGGCATTCATCAATGGAAGTACCATTGTTATGTTAGCATAACGTAGCAGTAGTATTATAAAAATTAAACTTGTAATGCGCCATTTTTATATATAAGTCTCACACTCATTTGAACTACTGTAAAAAACCTAACGATAGTGTTTTCTACGAAACCAAACTCAAACAAGCTCAATATCCCGTATTCCCTCATCACTTTGTCATTCTTAGAACTTTGTAATCACCCTTATTGGCTTTATGTCTAACTAAATCACTAATTAGCTAATCATATATACATTATTGGAGCTCATCAAAAGTTGGGAGCATGTTTCTACCAGTTTTAAACTTTGGTATATGCTATCCATGCAGTTAACCATAGGTAAACTTTATATTAAAACCGTCTGTTTAATTTTGAAAAAAAAAAGATTTAAAAATAAACAAAACATAGATAAAGATAAAAAAAAAGTTCAATAATGACCTGACTTGATAAACACCAATCATTCGCCTGAACTTGACGGCGGCTGCCACCTCATACCTCTGCATGCGCCCAACCATTTTCTTCAGGCGTTCTCTCTCTCTCTCTTCTCCCCCTCCCACATCTACCATTGAGACTGCTGTGCATTGAAATGGGTGGGACTTAAACGTGTTAAGGTATCATTTGGTATGCAGACGGGACGGGACGGGACAGGACGGAACGGAACGGAGCGGGAGCAAAGATGCCCTCAGATGGAAACAAGGAGGAAGAAGAAGGAGACGGAGAGGTTATAATTTTGTGTTCCACGGATGTGGAACGAGTCGTTCTAGGGGGTTGAGGCAGAACGAAAATTCACCCAAAACTCGACGAAAATTCACCCAAAACTCGTTCCGTGGAACAGCTCGTTCCACCCGTTTTAGGCACACCAAACGTGGGATGGAACGCCTTGTCTCACTCTGTTCCGTCCCGTTCCACGTACCAAACGGTACTAAATGATCAAGACGCAAAAAACTTTTGAGTGTTTTTTTTTTTCTTTTTTTTTTTTCTTGTGAAATTATGCGACAGATTTCAAAGAAGGCCAAAGGCCAGAAAAGCCAACAGATTATATATAAATATGGGTTTGTTTAATAATCTTTGGAGGCTAAGCACCGGAGAATTAAAACAATAATAAATCAAATATAATTAAAAGGATAGCCAACTTTGGCTCTGGTGTAGAACTGGGATTCGATGGGTGACAATTCGTCAATAGGGCTGGTGTTTGTGGGTTTTAAAAGAAGGGTTAAGGAGGAGGAATGGACAACACGGAAGAATACATGAAAGGTGGTGGCGGTGCTGGTTAGGTGGGTGTTTGTCACCGTTGTTGGGCCTGGGCTGTGAGGTATCGTTTGGTATGCAGACGGGACGGGACGGAACGGAATGGGACGGGACGGGACGGGACAGGACGGAACGGAACGGAGCGGGAGCAAAGATGCCCTCGGATGGAAACAAGGAGGAAGAAGAAGGAGACAGAGATGTTATAATTTTGTGTTCCACGAATGTGGAACGAGTCGTTCCAGGGGGGGTGAGGTGGAACGAAAATTCATCCAAAACTCGTCCCGTGGAACAGCTCGTTCCACCCGTTTTAGGCGCACCAAACGTGGGACGGAACGCCTTGTCCCACTCTGTTCCGTCCCGTCCCACGTACCAAACGGTACCTGATGGATCCAAGATTTTGTTATCAGGTGGTTCCAATATAACATTGGTTGGAAATTTTTTTGAATGTGTCGAAAACACGATCTAGTACATCAAATATAATAATATAATTAATTGAAAATTAAAAAAAAAAAATGTTTCAAACGATTGTATTATTATATTTGTGTACCGGCCACGTTCTGGCAGAGAAAAATCCCTGCGGGGGTGGGAAATGGGGTTAGCCAATTAGGAATTAGAATTTGGTAGAGTGAACTGGGATTGCGTTAGATATAGTGAAATTTGATTTGGTGTTTGACTTTGCTCAAAATTCGTTTGGATTTTATGTATTTTTTAACGGTTTGAACTTCGAAATTGAGTTAAAAGTTGTTGAATGCTCTCAAACGTGATGCGAAGATTCTCACACCTAGCTGTGCATTTTTTTATTTTTTTTTTAATGACTTGGCTCAAAATGTCAGTAAAAAAAAGCGTTTTTTTTTTCATTTTGGGCAGAACCTACAATCCGCAACCATTACTGCTCCTCTTTCACCACAATCTAGATTTGGATGGTCCTCACATGTACTTATTCAAGCTTCCGATGGTCTCAGGGCTACCTGGTCTCTTAGTAGATCCGTCTCTGTGCTTGGGTGATAGGTTGGCAGTTGCTGTTTTTTTTTTTCAGTGGTGGTGATGCTTTTTGGGTCGAGGAGGGAGGAAGGGGATGACGGTGTTTTTCGAGATAGGGTTAGGGAAGTTGGTTTTCTTACTGTTTATTTTTATTTATGTATATTTATTTTTAAAATTAAAAACCATTTTCTATCAAAGTTAATGATGATTAAGTGGGAGGACAAGTGTATATGTAGCATACACCATAATTTGAAGTAGTCGAAAAATGCACCTTAAGAAGTTAGGTGAAAGCATCCCCATGCATCCGACGAAGCCTCTGCAAATTGAAAAAAAAAAATTTGGAATTTTTCTAGGTTTGAGTTGGAGAGAAAGTAAATTAAAAGAAGAGAAATATGGGTTTGAATTGAAGAGAAAGCAAATGAAATAAAGAGAAATATGGGTTTGATTTTTACTGGGAGCAAATCTGGAAGTGCGAGGAATAGAAAGCAAAAGAAAGAAGAAAAGTAGAGGACAGGGATGAGAGAGACTCAAATAAAAAAAAAGTGTATTAATAATAATAAATTAAATTAAAAATCACAAAAAAGGTATTCGAACCCAAAAACTAATTTAGTCATGATTTACTTCGACACTTCACCAAGTGCTTTATTATCCTTATTCTATTTAGTCCATGACAAGTTAATTCAACTTAATTTCTAAAGTTAGTATAGTCCGAGATCATTCGGTGTAACAAACGCACTCTTAGCCCCCTCCATCCAACTCAATTCTTCAAACGAAATTGGGGCGGGGGGACATTAACCAATGTCTGGGTTTTTATTGTTTGCATTGTTGTACTTATCATCCAATAAAAATGGTTCACATGATATTGTACTCTTAAATGATTGTATTAATTGTCACTCAGTACTACGGTCTAGTAGTATTTCTTTTCATTTGGAAGTGAGAGGTCTTAGGTTTGAATCTCGTGGATGACGAATTCGATACCAAATTAGGCTGCCCATTGTGTGGCTTAGCCGAACTTCTCATCCCCTTAGTGTAAAAATGTTGGTATACTAAAAAAAAATGATTGTATTAATTGTACACTTTTAATTTCTAAATAAATCTCATTAAAAAAAATTCTCAATAAAGAATCTTACGAACCCCACATCAACACGTTATTCATTATTCACTATGACAGATTGCCAAACAAAAATCTACTTAGTGATACTAGTGGACCCTTTTCTTTTTTTTTTTTTCGAAAGGAGGACAACTGGTGACAAGTCACAGTTATTCACCATTTTCAGGGGCCGAGAAGACTTACAGAGGCATTTCAGCCTCCTTCTGGCCACAAGTCTGACTTCCACACTAGCAACAGGTTTTGAACTCGAGACTTTATGTTTTTAATTTTAAAAAAGCCTCGTAATTTGCCTTTTACCACTGGACTACCAACTCGTGGTTATAATGGACCCTTAAATGATTAAAAATCACTAATCAAAAGTACACATGAATCACATTTCCTTTGTTTATAAAGAAAATATATATAATGCTCTTTATTAAAAATCAATACATTATGGCTAAATTTTTTTTTTTTTCTGTTTGTTTTGTCGTGGTGATCTTTTTAAATATGATTATGAAAATATATGATTGGGATTAATAAATTTGAACCCGGATTATACGTTATCACGTTTTTTTTTTTTTTTTTTTTTTTTTTTTTTTGTGAACAAGTTATTGATACAAATAAGAATCAATTTAACGTTTTGGTATTTTAAATCGGAGAAGGTTGGAAAGACTAAATTTATAAAATGACTTTTATAAACTAAATGATGTGATTGTTGATAATTGAATTATTACTTAATTGTCAATTAACGTGTTTATTTCATATTGGTAACACATAATTTAGTTTAAAAATTCAACATTCTTAGCATTACCCTTTTAAATCTAATCAAGGCGGTTTAATACTTATAGTTTTGTCATTGTTGCATCAAGGATAATCACGTTTTCATATTAAGACGATACTCTAATTCAAACAAATTTGAATTAGATATTGAGGGTAGAGCACACTATTCTAACATACTTTTCAATGCTTATGTCTTCCAGTCAACGACAATAATTGAATTTTTTATAACTTTTTCCCACCACCAAAAAGTCCTATTTGTCATTACATTTTTAAAAAGTAACAAAATCATACCATTATTCTTCAACCGCTCTAGAAAACTATCTAAATTAAGCCATTACAATCAAAACGATATGAACTAAGGGAAACTTCACTAAACCTAAAAGAATTAAAGGGTAAATTACATAAAATTATTTTAATTATGGATCGAACTACAATCTCATACCTCATGTTTTAAAAATGACAATGTCATATGTCACATCATGGTCCGGGCCCCCACCACATCCCGGGCTCTACTCCACTGTAGCACTATATTGTCCGTTTTGGGCCCCGACCACGCCCTCACGGTTTTGTTTCTGGGAACTCACGCGAGCAGAACTTCCCAGTGGGTTACCCATCCTGGGATTATTCTCACGCAAACTCGCTTAACTTCAGAGTTTCGATGGAACTCAAGGCCAGTAAGTTCTCAAAAGGCCTTATGCTAGGTATAGATGGGAATATACATATAAGGCTTATAGGATTCACTCCCCTGGGCGATGTTGGATGTGACACATACCTCATCTTACGAATTTGTTGCAATGTCATACCTCCGTCAGTTTGTCTGTTAATTTTTCTATCAAATGCTAACGTGGCTTGAGGCAGGACCCACCCCCTAACAAAGTGGATAAAAATATTAATTAAATATTAAAAAATATTAATAACTTAAAGATATTTTTTTTTAATTTTTTAATTTTTAAAATGTGGGACCCACCCCCCTATAATTCTCCCCTTTTTCCTGATCCGTTCCAATGGGGTCCTCCTCGGCCATCTCCACTCCCTCCCATGGAGCTCCTCCCCCTCCTCTTCCTCCTCCACCAAATCCCTGCCGCTAATTAAACCCACCCCCTATAAACCTATCACTCTCATCCATCTTCCCCAATCTAAAACCTCAAAACCTTAAATCCCTTTCCGCTGGAACAAGATCCCGACTTTATCCCCTCATTGTTGTCATCCTCGTCGCCTCGCCGACGGCATCTTCTATCTCTACTTCGACCCCTACATCCTGGCCTTCTACCTCTTCTTTTTCCAAATCCCCAAATTCGACCTTGTCCCCAGGCTCGACAGACCCATTGCAAAAAAAATAAAAAAAACTGGAGGAGAGTGGTGAATTGTTTTTTTTTTTTTCTCTGATGATTTGAATGTCTGGGAAACGGACAAAATGGGTTGTGAAATATGGAGGATGAAGGTGAAGAATGGAGGAAGAAATCTGGAGGATGTGTGAGAGAAAGAGAGAGGAAAGAGATTGGATGTGAGAGAGTGATATGAGAGAGAGGGGAAAAATATCTGATGTGAGAGAGAGAGGAGAGAGATTGGATGTGAGAGGGAGATATAAGGAAGAGGGGAAAGAGATCTAATGTGAGAGACAGAAAGGAGAGAGATTGGATGTGAAAGAGATTGGAGATAGAGATGAGAGAGATTGGATGTGAGAGAGGGGAGAGGGAGAAGGGGTGGGTTCCACATGTTTTTAAATAAAAATATTAAAATAATTTATCTTTAATTTATTAATATGTTATTAATATTTAATTAATATTTCTATCCACTTGGCTAGGGAGTGAGTTCCGCCTCAAACCACGTCAGCATTTAATAGAAAAATTAACAGACAAACTGATGGACGTATGACATTACAACAAATTCGTAAGATAAAGTATGAGATTGTCATTTTTAAAACATGAGGTATGAGATTGTAGTTTGACCCATAGTTGAGGTAATTTTATGTAATTTACCCAAGAATTAAATCATAAATTTTTTTTTTTTCGAATCTCTCTAATATAACAAAAGAAAAAAAATTAAGGATAGTGCTATGAATGCATTTATTTTTATTGCCACTTAGTATTACGATTTAGTGATATTCTTCTTCACTTGTAAGTGAGGTTAGGTTAGATTATTACCAAAAACGAATTTGAACTACATTATTACTTGCCTATTATGGGGCTAATATCATTTGCAAAGAAAAAAATACACTTATTTTTACCTTCCACACCCCTTTGTTAAATTTTGGCCATTAGTCTTCTTCAATCATTTGATCCTACAGCTCAAAATTGAGAGAGCGTGACAACATCATTTCCCAAAATACCCGATCTTTGAGACATATATGTCCCTATTCCATGCCTTTGGCTCGTTCAATGCATTAATAACTCTTATGTTCCTCTCTCGGTGGTCGAGAATATTACATATTACCAAAGTTCATTGAGGAAAACGCACCTTGAATGAAATAAACAATTGGGGTATTTTATTCATGTATGAGACGGACCAATCCCTATTTCAAATTCTTATCGAACAAAAATCCTATTTTCTAAGTAGTATGTGAGAAGTAAAAATTAACGTGGTGAACCTACTCAAAATTAAACCACAATTTAACCTCAAGCCAAATTGTCCAGTTCCACATGGCGTCAAAAGATTGGAGGCGTGATGTAAAAAAGGTGTTCGAAACAGATTTTGCAGCCGGCCCGTCGCAACTTCACGTGGTGTCACTGTTTCTTTGCTGGCCCGGTTTACACGAATGGCTGACTCATGCCCTTCATTGAGTGGCAAATTCATACCTAAATAATCAAAACCAACGCGTAAAATTACCACAATGCCCGTGCTCCATGCTTTTGCTGTAAAAATGCCTCGTCCAGGTCCGACTGAAACAAACTCACACTCCCGCTTTCTTCTTCTCATCTCTCTCTCTCTCTCTCTGTATACACACACACACACACACACACACACGCATATATATATATATATATATATATATATATATATATATATATACACACATACGTGGAATAGAGAGGCATAGCGAACAACCGCAGATTAGGTTTTTGAGATCACGCATTGCAGTTGAGGGATCTTAGTTCCTATCTTCTTCTTCTCCTCCTCATTTCACTCACTCTCGGATTCGAATTCTCAGCTCTCTCGATCGCCATTTCTGTCAACGATGGCTGCTTAGAGATGTTGGTTTTCTTACTTTTTATTTTTAGGTAATTCTAAGTTTCGTGATTTTCAAACTTTGATACATCAATTTTTTATTTTTTATTCCAATTTCATATCTAAAGTGAGGATTGTATGACACTTTCATCTCTATTAGCCTTTCCGTCAAAGCTTCCGTTAAAGCATGACATAGTGCCTACATAGACAATGATGATTAGATGCCTAGTGATATAACATGTGCATGTGTAGTATACACCATAATTTAAAGCGGTAAAACAATGCACCCTCAGAAGTTAGGTGAAAGCATCCCATGCATTCCCTTTCCCAATGGCAATTTGAGCAAAATGATCCAAATCCAAATGGCCAAACTACACATGCAATGGTAGTTTCCAAAAATAAAATAAAAAAATTACACATGCAATGTTCGTATCACCGTACGCAAGACGACAAATTGTCATTGTTTGATGAGTAATGCTATTCTTACCACAATTTTGTATCATAATTTTTTACCATCTTAGGTGCAGATGAGTTGAACAAGTTACATCATTTAATTTCAATATTTTTATTAATTAAAACACTTCAATAATCTTAGGTGGATGAAGGAGACTCCTCGTATACCACGATCATCATTTAAAAAGATTGAAATTAAATGATGTAGCTTGTTCAACTCATCTGCCACTTAAAATGGTAAAGAAATATGGTATAAAATTATGGTAAGAATAGCATATTACTCTTGTTTGATGTGCTTTTGTACGAGAAAACAAGATAAACGAGAGATAATACTTGGTACTCGCCAGTGAATAACCAACATGTTGACTTGCTTATGTGGCCCGCTAAATTAAGGACACTTGATATACTTAGAATTCTTCTAAACACACAACCAAACACCTCCCTGCAACTTTTTCACCCTTTTCCCTTCATCTTCCTTCGCCTACACCAATCACCACCATGGCAGCCATTTGTCATAATTGCAAATAAAAAATGAATTCTTTCAAGATGAACAAGGTAAGATCCATATGGAGATGGGAGTCGCCATCTTCGTTGTCCTTTGCACCTTCGACAGCCGTCCTCACCCACCACCACCAGCCACCGTCCTTGATCCGCTTTCAAACTGATGATTAATTGTATCTTGTGAAATCGTTAAGTAATCAAATTCATGGCACTAGTAAAAATTGTTTTTGGTCGGTGCATAGGTTCGGTCGAATTTGCAAAGGAAGGGCCATAATTTGGCAGGATTTGCAAAGAATGACGATGACGGAGGAGAGAGGCTGGTGGCATAAGGAAGGGAGAAAGAAAATAGGTGTTTGGTTGTCAGGATAGAAAGGAGAAATTTTTCATTGTGATTGAAACACGGAAAGTACATCACATGTTTTTATATAAGTAGTGAAAAAAATTATTTTTTTAAGTTATTAACTTTTTAACACACGTTTCCCACTATTTGTATAGTAACGCGTGATGTACCATCATGTGTACTTATCACACTGAAAAATTTCTCGTTAGGAAGATTTGGGTGTGAATTTTGAAGATCGATGTTGGACAATAATTGGACCGTCTAATAAGTCAGTAAAAATTTGGTACTGACAAGCCAATCTCCAAGTATTGTCCTTTGATTGGCGGTACCGCATGCAACGTCAAGTCAGTTATCACCCTTCCAAGTTCCCACTATGCAGCTTACGTAATTAGCTGAGGCCATATATGTCTTTATGGCTACCTATAAATTATTGGCGAAGCACGTGACAGCAGATCCCTACCAAAAGAGGTGTGATACCATACATCATTTTTTTTACTTCTCACATATCCTTTTAATTTTCGACCGTCAAATCAGATGAATCGAAGAAGATCAACGGATAAAAATTAACAAAAATCGTGTCAGAAGTAAAAAGAAGTGTGTAAATAACACATCTCCTACCAAAGTAGAGGACACGGGCGTCTGTACATCACATACCACATATTTCGACTGCATACCATATAGTATATGGTGATCAGAATCAAATATCTACGTAAGTTACTGAATTACTTTAAATTATTTAATTATATTTACACCAAATTTAGTAGTATTGTTCGTCATAGTGTTGGTTGAGGCTTCTTTCTGCATTTAAATTTCCATCCCGCAAAAGCATTTGCATTTTAGTATTGTTCGTCAAGTGTAACAAAACGTCTACTATAAAATTCGGTGGTTCTTCGAATTACGAGAAGGGGCTACTAGGAAAAAGACTAAACGGGGCATATTTGCATCTTTGTTTATTGAACAAGTTGCAATTACAACGACTATCCTCTCAGGATGTTTACAATCATGTAATCATATATAGTTCATGTACATTTAAACATTACTAAAAAAAATTGTGAACCAAATACAGTTATGATGATACTGTTGTTATATTTTAGTCGTTGCAGCCATATTAGATTCACAAAAGATATGAGTAATCGATAGCAAAGCATCTAGTAGGTTGGTTGATGTTTCTGGGTTCAGATCTCTTCTTCGAAAACATATTTACAATATGATGGGATATGGGATTATGAGCCCTAAAAAAGTTATAAATACCTTGGATCTATCATTTTCATTTATTTATAGTATTTTTAGAGAGATGCAAAGGGAATCCTCTTAAAGTAGAATTTTTTGTGAACTATCTGTGATCTCATGTTTTAACATAATACTTTACAATGTTAAAACGAGAATTGTCATTAAACTATGAGGTGACAAAAATTTCATAAAAAATCCCTTTAGCATATCTCATATTTTTATGCAGACTCTTCCTTCACTTGTTTTTCAAAATAGTAAATTACTCAAATCATGTTAGTTTCTATATGATGTTGTATTATGGAGCTAACATTTGTTTTCATTCGTAAAATTTGTGCAAATTTGGACTGTTACTTCAAATTTAGTAAAATACTCCAATCAAAAGGATTGTATTCTATAATATATGCTTGCATTTCATAGTGGATATAAAAAAAATTAGAATTATTGTACGATTTTTGCACACCCTCAATGTGCAGAGCCTTTTTAGTTTGTCCTGAACACTGGATGGTACGTCACATATTGTTATACAATTTGAAAGATACTTGTAAGAAAAAACTTTATTCTAATTGTATAATAATATGTAATGTACCACCCTATATTTCGGATCAATTGAAAAATTCTCCTCAATGTGAAAAGCTATAAGATAATTAAATTAGAAGTGCCAATTGTTGGCTATTATACTTTATACATGCACACGCACATGCACACATGAGATTTTCTTCACTAAAAATAAAAATGTGACAAAATTGGACTCTTTCAATTCATAGTGCATTAAGGCAATCTTACCACCCCCACATCCACGTGTTATCGACTAGGACAGATAAATAATTGCCAAATAAGAATCTACTTATTGATACTAGTGGACCCTTAAAGAAAATATAATGCTTTTTATTAAAAATCAATACATTATGGCTAAATAAATTTTTTTATTTTTTGTTGTTTTGTTTTTGTGGTGATGATATTTTTAAATGATGATTATGAAAATGAACGATTTCGATTAATAAATTTAAATTCTAATATCACGTAATTTGATGAACAAAGCAACGAACCAGAATGTTAATACAAATTATTGTTCGAGCAAAAGCACAATTTGTTTAATATAATTTTGAGAAAGGGGAGGGATTTGAATTTGGTGTTAACGAGAAAACACACTATTCTAACATACTTAACAAAAAATCTAATTTATAGTTACATATTTAAAAAGTTAACAAAAGTAAACCATTTTAACCAAAACGATATGAACTAAAGTGAAAATTCACTAAGCTTAAAAGAATTAAATCATAATTTTTCTTTTGAGTCTCTCCAATATAACAAAAGGAAAAATTAAGAATAATGTTGTTTACACACCTATTTTTATCTTTCTTTTATCTTTCACACATCTTTAGGAGTTAAATCTTAATATAATTCGAAAAAACAAGAGCATCAAATCCAAGAAAATATAAATATGTATTCTTGGAATAAAAAAAGGGATTTGCAAATGAAAGAGCTAATGCGATAACTAGTTTATAAATTGTTATAGCTTCCATAAAACGTAAGATTTTTGAATTAGATTGCGTGACTTTGATATCCGATGGGGTTTTTCATAGCAGTCAACAAGGTTGGTTTACTTTTGGACATGCTTCATTTGTTTTGCTTTTTTTTCATTGATCTTCTTCAATTCATTCAATTTATATGCCGAAAATTGAAGAGGTGTGTGAGAAGTGAAAATGAGTGTGTGAAGGTAGTTAGAATTAAACCACAATTTAGCATCAAGACAAGTCCTCCAAACCCACGTGGCGTCAAAAGATTGGAGGTGTGAAGTAAAAAACAGATATTGCCACCGGCTGGTCGCAACTCCCCGTGCGTTCTAGTGTCACTGATTCATTGTGAGCCCGTTGAAAACGAGAGATTTGTGATCGGCACATAAGGTGGTACATCACGTGTTACTATATAAATGTTGGGATTTGTGTGTTAAAAAATAACTTAAAAAATAAAATTTCTCATCACTTATATAAAAACACGTGGTGTACCACCCATGTTCTTGTCACAAAGAAAAATTTCTAGCTGAAAACGAACGGCTGACTGGTGAGTCATGCCCTTCATCGAGTGGCAAATTCATACCCAAAACTATCAAAACAAATACAGTAAGTTAACAAAATGCCCATGCTCCATGTTTTTTGCTATAAATTGCATCGTCCAGCTCCGACTGAAACAAACTCTCACGCTCCCGATTCCTTCTTCCCATTTCTCTCTCTCTCTCTAGATATACGCCTATATATTTATATATATGCGGCAGAGAGGCAGAGCGAACAACCGAAGATCCAGGAGCTTTTCGAGATCACGCATTGCAGTTGAGGGATCTTAGTCCCTATCTTCTTCTTCTTCTCCTCCTCATTTCACTCACTCTCGTTCGAGTTCGGATTCCAATTCTCAGCTCTCTCGATCACCGTCAACAATGGCTGCTTCTGCTAATGGTATGAGTCTGTGACGGTCGCATTTTCGTTGTTTTTGATTAATTGTGAGGTTAGTTATGTATGTGTTCGATTCGGACCTCTGAGTTTCGAATTGTTATTGCAGGTGAAGAACGGGAGGTGCAGAAGAACTACTGGGTGGAGCACTCCGCCGATTTGACGGTTGAGGCCATGATGCTCGACTCCAAGGCCTCTGATCTCGACAAGGAAGAACGACCTGAGGTTTATCTATATCTATCTATACCAATATGTATATGTATATGTATATGTATATCTATGTCTATACCTATATCTATATCTATGTATAGTTATAAAAAAAATTAAAAAAAAAAGGAATGTATATAAAAAACAATGCTGATGAATTGGTGAAGTAATGACATTTACAAAAAATTTTGGACTTTAGAACTATTGATTGAAAAATTCGAAACTTAAGGTAATATCGGAGTTGATTTTCGGACCGAAAGACTGATTTGAGAAAGAACTCTATGATGAATCTAACAGAGCCCTGATTATTCGAGACATGAAACTTTACGAAATCTGAATGAATCAGATCCCATTGTTACAATGCAGAAGCTAAATGAGAAGAAAATTGTAGTTATGGACTTAAGATCTTTAATTCATTTGACCACCACACTTTTCTTTTTAAACAAGAAGCTCCAAAGTTTAATCCTTTCCGGACCAGTAAAAAGAAGAAACGAACTTTCGAGAATTTGGGTGACCAAGTATTGACATTCGGAACAATTTTATGTTTGATGTTTCATTTTTCATGTTTTATAAGCAGCATTGATTTTTTTATGGGATATATGCACTCTCAGTTTTTCATTTTTTTTTATTTTTTATGTGAAGCTGAGAAAGGAACTTCCTTTGTCAACAGTTTGTGTTTTTTATTTTTTTATTTATTTTTTGGTGTGTGTTGAGATGATGTTTTCACGTAGTCACTATCGCATTTTCGAGGCTTGACTTAACTGGATCTTATCAGGTGCTTTCTATGCTCCCTCCCTATGAGGGTCAATCGGTTGTAGAACTCGGAGCTGGGATCGGTCGTTTCACTGGAGAATTAGCTGAAAAGGCCGGTCAGCTTGTCGCATTGGACTTCATTGACAGTGTGATAAAGAAGGTGATGCTGTGATCAATGTTTCGGTTCTCATCTCACACTGAAAGTGAGACTTCTATCTGTTTTTTGATTAACTTTGAATCTTTGATATGCTACTTTCCAGAATGAAAGCATTAATGGACACCATAAGAACGTCAAGTTCATGTGCGCTGATGTGGCATCGCCTGATCTGAAGATTTCTGAAGGATCAGTGGATTTGATATTCTCAAATTGGCTTCTTATGTATCTGTCAGATAAGGAGGTAATTTGCACTGGTTCTATTCAATGTATTTTAAGGATTATGACAGAGGTTACTTCTTTGTCATTTTGTTCTGAAATCTAATCGAATTTTTTCGGCACTGCAGGTAGAGAAATTGGTGGAAAGGATGATGGGATGGTTGAAGGTCGGTGGATACATCTTTTTCCGAGAGTCTTGTTTCCACCAATCTGGAGACTCTAAACGAAAATCCAACCCAACCCATTACAGGGAGCCCAGATTTTATACCAAGGTTTGTCTTCTTACTACTTTTTTTTAAGATGTGTTATGGAAATGCTCAATTTTGTTTACTAAATGATGAAGAGATTATATATCATCGGTCTCAGTTCATTGTAGTTTCTCGAAATTATTCAATTTTAGTAATATGCGTTCACGTTAAGATGTATGTTCTAATTCCGGCTCTTTCCTATAAACTAAATGTGATATAAAGTGAAAGTCATGAACATACACCTGCAGAAGTTTCCCATGACTAATGGCATTGTATCAAAAGTATATAGTTCTGTCATTTTTGTGCTTGTATGCAAAGTAATAATTTAGAAGACAATTATATATGAGTTACTTTGTACTGCAGGTTTTCAAAGAATGCCGCATGCCTGATGATTCCGGGAATTTCTTTGAACTCTCTCTTGTTAGTTGCAAATGTATTGGTGCTTATGTTCGGAACAAAAAGAATCAAAATCAGGTATAAAACTAGTAGAAGTTTATTCAGCAGTTTTCCTTTCTTATAGTTCAACTGGCTTGCTGACAACATTATTGGTTACTACAGATCTGCTGGTTATGGCAGAAAGTCCCTTCAGAAAATGATAGAGGGTTCCAGCAGTTCTTGGATAATGTTCAGTACAAAAATAATGGTATACTACGATATGAGCGTGTCTTTGGGCGAGGTTTCGTGAGCACAGGAGGGATCGGTAATAGCTGTTGGCTGATTATTTATCATTGGTTCTCTGATTGATTGTCCTAACATGCCTGATATGAGCGAACCCTTCTCTTTTGAGCAGAAACTACGAAAGAATTTGTGGCAAAGTTGGATCTGAAGCCTGGCCAGAAAGTTCTTGATGTAGGCTGTGGCATCGGGGGAGGTGACTTCTATATGGCCTCAAACTTTGATGTTGAGGTTATTGGCATTGACCTCTCTGTGAATATGATTTCTTTTGCTCTCGAACAATCCATTGGACTCAAATGCGCTGTCGAGTTTGAAGTTGCTGATTGCACAAAAAAGACTTATCCTGACAATACCTTTGACGTGATATACAGCCGCGACACCATTTTACACATTCAAGTAAGTGCGCCCTTGTCATTTATCTGTGGGAGTCATGCTCCTTCAGCAACTTCATATTAATTTGTCAAGTTTCGCGAAACTTCCATTTATGACCTGATGACACTTTCAAAAATTTACAGGACAAGCCTGCATTATTCCGATCCTTCTACGAGTGGTTGAAGCCAGGCGGTAAAGTTCTCATCAGTGATTACTGTAGGTGTGCTGGAACTCCATCGGAAAACTTTGCTGAGTATATTAAGCAAAGGGGATACGATCTCCATGATGTAAAAGCTTATGGTCAGGTATGCTTTGAAATTTGGCGTCTGATTTCTTTTACCAGCCCGTCTTTCAAAATCATTCATCCATAATTCCTTGATGTAAAAACTTGTACATTCATACCGTCCTCAGATGCTCAAGGACGCTGGTTTTTATGAGGTCATTGCTGAGGATCGTACTGATCAGTTCAAAGCAGTTCTGGAGCGGGAACTGGATGCCATTGAGAAGGATAAGGATTCATTCGTCCAGGACTTTTCTCAGGTAATTCTCTTCCTCATTTCCATGTTTTCCGAATTAACATATCAAATATTTATCCTTTCATTAAATATTTATCCTTTCATTCTTCTGATTCTTTGTGATTGAAAATATGAACAGGGGGATTATGATGACATCGTTGGTGGATGGAAGGCAAAACTGATCAGGGTTGATTCCGGCGAGCAGAAGTGGGGCCTGTTCATTGCCAAGAAGAATTGATCCTTCTGATAATCTTTATATCCCGTGTTTTATTATTAGACTTATGTATTTTAAACCACGTTGCTCGTGATTTAAATATTTCTAGTTGCTAGTCTGTAGAACGATCCTATTTCAACTCAATAAAATCGTAGTGTGATGTCTTTGGACTTTAGCCGCTATGCAACGGAATTGGAGTTGTATTTCTTCAGTTGTTATGATAAGAATCGTTGATAAATTTTTCTCTTTTCAAACTTGTACTTACATACATATGGAGAAAGAATTAGGAGACATCACTTGGAGTAATCTGTGACATTTGTTTCAGATCTGACAACAACCGGTGAAGTAGAGACCGTTTTGTAATTTATGCTCGACTGGAACTCGTTGGAGATCACCTTTCTCTTTACCATCTTCTGTAAATTCTTTCGGGGGTGAGGACCTAAAAATCTCCACCAGTAAGTCACGACATGAGTACTAATATGAAACAGTAGTATTGTGAAGCAAGGAACCCTACCTCAATCCATAAGCATATATAATCCGGTTGAAAATGCACCGGTATAAATTGCAGGTATCCATGGAAATGCAACAATCCAGTCCCGTAGCTCTGTCCATGTCCATGGTGATTGGTTGGAATAGCCGGTACTATCCAACAACCCTCCGATGAAAACCCAAATTTTGGATAAGAGAGCAACGACACAAACATCATTTCCAAGCATTGCAAAGAAGTTTTCTTTCTTTGTGCGTCTAGAAATATGTTCAGTTCGAAGCATACGAATTTCGAAAAATATTGCACTCAAGAAGTTCAAAAGATCTCCAACCTGAGAAAAGGGTAGTACCATGAATAGTCTGGAAAGCGTTTCATTACATGAACTCAGCTTTTCTTTGAAACATTAGCATCAAGAACTTAACGGTGTCGCGCTTACATTCGGAGGTGATCCACTGCGAGCATAGCAACCCGGAGAGCAGACATGAGGACTCCGAACCAAGTACGAGTAGGTATGGTTGCTCCAACCATGCCATCAAGCAAACTATTATTCATGCCATCAAGCAAATTATTATCCAAATTAAGCCTTCATATTTGTGAAACCAAATTATTATTGTTCTTTTGCTATAATCATTTTCCATGTGAACATTTCTCAAGTCAAGATGGGAAAACATAAAGAAGGTGTCGGTCAAGTCAATTGGCTATATTAGTGTGTCTGTCTTTTTTATCCGGATACAATTTTTCTCTTTTAATAAAATAACAAAGATACATTTCAAGAATCATGCTAAAGAATACCAACTAGCTTCTTGTCTAGTAGTATTTCTCTTTCCCAAGTTGTCCTCGAAAAGATTTAAGGCTAAAAAACAAATGCTTGGTACATCTAATCATAATACATATATGCATGATATATTTTCAAGGTGATTCATATGTGGTAATTTCATCCTATAAGCAAATATAGGTTATTACAAGCAAAGGCTTAACATATGAAGGAAAACTAAATTTACTAAAATTCCCATACAAACACAATATCGCAGTATTCAAAGATAATAGTTTGCGAAATGAACACATTCAAAATCACTTTAATTATTGCTTGGATCACAGGAAACAGCAAACTCATCAAATCGAACACCTTCAGTGTTCTTCTCCACCTCCCATTCCTTCTTCCTCTTCGATGTAATCGCCATCTTCATCAATCGTGGCATCTTGGTACTGTTGGTATTCCGCAACAAGATCGTTCATGTTGCTCTCCGCTTCTGTAAACTCCATCTCATCCATTCCTTCTCCGGTATACCAGTGCAAGAAGGCCTTCCTTCTAAACATCGCCGTGAACTGCTCGCTTACTCTTCGGAACATCTCTTGTATAGAAGTCGAATTCCCAATGAATGTCGAAGACATGATAAGACCTTGCGGCGGAATGTCACAAACGCTGGATTTCACATTGTTCGGAATCCATTCAACGAAGTAGGAGGAGTTCTTGTTCTGCACATTCATCATCTGTTCGTCCACTTCTTTTGTGCTCATTTTACCTCGAAACATCGCTGATGCTGTGAGGTAACGTCCGTGGCGTGGATCAGCTGCGCACATCATGTTTTTGGCATCCCACATTTGTTGTGTCAGTTCGGGGACAGACAATGCACAGTACTGCTGCGATCCTCGAGATGTCAGAGGCGCAAATCCCACCATGAAGAAGTGTAGTCGTGGGAATGGGATTAAGTTCACGGCTAGCTTTCGCAGATCTGAGTTCAATTGTCCAGGGAAGCGTAGACAACAAGTAACTCCGCTCATAGTTCCCGAAATCAGATGATTCAGATCCCCAACTGGAACACACACAAAAAGTACATTTCAGTGTTTAGGAACTAGTATTCCGTTTGAGGTCAAAACATATTTTTCGGCATCAGGATTAAGTCGATCAACATTTTACGCTTCAGAATTGATGAGGACAGAATGCAATGCTGAGTTTCATATGTGGATTCAACTTACAGCTTGGGGTGGTGAGCTTAAGAGTCCTAAAACAGATATCATAGAGGGCTTCATTGTCGAGGACCATACACTCATCGCCATTCTCGACCAGCTGGTGAACGGAAAGTGTGGCATTGTAAGGTTCAACAACGGTGTCTGAAACCTTCGGAGATGGAAAGACAGAGAAGGTGAGCATCATTCGATCTGGGAATTCTTCTCTGATCTTTGAAATGAGCAGAGTTCCCATTCCAGAACCGGTTCCGCCTCCAAGTGAGTGACATACTTGAAATCCTGCATCAAGTAAAGACCTAAAATATGAGTGACATCTAAATAACTCATCTGGATATTAAAGCATCTGAAAAACTAAGGTCGAAAATTATATAGAAAGATTGCATTTGAATTTTGTACCATGTTATGTGCGGTAAAAAGTTTAAAATCTAACCGTGCAAAAAAAAGAGATGTTCTTTCATCTAAAGATTACAAAAATTTGTAGACGTGATGTGCCTCCCTTATCCAACCAAATTCGAACCTATGCGCCCAAGTTCAAATTTCTCCCCCAACAAGAATATCGCTCGTATCGGACTTTACGTTAAATAAAAAAAAAAGTTCTCGAATTAAACGACGTGCAGTCGAGATTGTACAAAATACATTATTAATAATCTTGACGATGATTGTATCTACTCATTGTCAATACATGTTGACAGTTCTTTAACAACAAACGTCCTTTTGAATTAGAACACAATTTGCTGAGTTATACATAATTAGATCACAACCAGATCATTAATTTTTTAAAATTAATCATGCGTGAACCATGCAAATTAATCAGCACAAAACAAATAAAATTAGATAAATCAAATCATACAATTTTTTTTGTGTGATCAATGAATGAAAATAGGTAAGTAAACTATATATATATATAGATATATAAACGTTACCTTGCAAGCAGTCACAGCTCTCAGCCTCTTTCCTAACAACATCGAGCACCGAATCAATAAGCTCAGCGCCTTCCGTGTAATGACCTTTAGCCCAATTGTTTCCGGCCCCGGACTGTCCAAAAACAAAGTTATCTGGCCGGAAAATCTGGCCGTAAGGCCCAGCGCGAATGCTGTCCATGGTGCCTGGCTCAAGGTCCATGAGCACCGCGCGAGGCACGTAACGCCCGCCGCTGGCCTCGTTGTAATAAACATTGACCCTCTCCAACTGAATGTCGGTGTTACCGGTGTACTGCCCGGTGGGGTCTATGCCGTGCTCGTCGCACACAACCTCCCAGAACTTTGATCCTATTTGGTTCCCACATTGCCCTCCCTGGATGTGCAGAATCTCTCTCATTTTTCGCCGATGTGTAGGGGGTAAAACGGGGAAGATGCGTAAGATAAATACGTATAAAACTGCCCGCGACTCTGTTTCCTGGAAAGGAAGGGTTATTTTTGGAGGGAAGGGTAGGGGTAGTTACTTATAAGGAGGGAGGGAGGATGATCTAACGGTGGGGATATGGGTGATAACTGATATGGAAGTTGGGAGTTTGATCTGGACGGTTGAGGAGTGTCCGTCCGGCGACAGGTTGTGGGCGTAGTTAGTTAGTTATGGGACGTCAAAAGTGTTGCCATCTGTAGCTGTTTCAGTAAGTATCGCCGGCTTAACAGGGCCATGATTTTATTTATATATTATCTCCTAATTTTTTTATTAAGTATTTTACAATGCACTCACAATATCAGAAAGATTACGACACCACAATAAGTCTAGTAAGTGGCGGACCCAAGACTTGGTGGGCTTGTTGTTGTCAGTTAAATTATGTTTCGTACATATTAATAGATATTAACATATGCCGTAACAATCTGATGAGTGATATCTAAAGAATTTGTCAAGTGTTGTCGATACAACCTATTCAGATATGTCTAGCAGGTATGACATCAAAAGTAAATACAAAATTGACACGTACAAAATATTAGGAGGGTCCTCAGAAGACCTTCTCAAGTATATTTCCGGACTCCGAGTGGTTCTGGGGCCACCTTGGTCCCATTATGCATCCCACTTTTGAATCTAGTTACAAGTACGTATTGAACTCTTCATAAATACATATTATTTCTCAAAGTGTCATTATTCATGTTAATCGAATTTAAAATCTCCTCTAATTAGTGAAAATATATACTACTAATCAAATTGTTCTTACTTTTAGAAGGCAAAAATATGCTCTTCTTTGCAGATAATCACATCGTCACTTACTAGGAGGAGGCTGAAGTCCCACAATGGCGTTTCTGTTGTTTCATTTTCCTTATGCTCAAGACATTTTTTGTTGACTTTGACTTAACCAGCACTTGGGTTCTTCAGATGACCAAATGGGCCTCTTGGAAAGCAACCCAATTATTGCCCAAAGTACTTATTGGGTCAGGCTCTTTGTTCTTCATCCTTTTCTTTATCTTTTTTTTTTTTTTTTTTTTTTGAACAAAGGGTGGTATCCACATTAAGGGGGATAAAATAAGCCTCACAATGGGCTAGCCATAATAATGTGGTTCAAATTTTTCTTTGACGAAAGTCAAACCTGAGATCTCTCACTTACAAGTGAAAATAAATATCACTAGACCGTAGTATTAAATGACAAAAAGTTAAAACTAATGTATATCACTCGGATGTATATATGTTAAAGTATCAATAATAACTCTCTTTCATTATGACAATTATATTTAATGTATTTTACCAACAACAAAAAAAAATTATTGCTCTTTCTAACTTGCCCCAGTAACCGGTTTGGGACCACTGAAAAATGTATCTCAAAATCCAAACAATTTATTTTTTAAGTTCTTACTAGAAGTTAATATCAACAAAAATTCACTCAAACCGGATTTTAGTTTGTTGTGAAAAACAAAAAAAAATTTATTTAGTCATATAACTATAATCAAATAACTAAATAAACAAAACATTTACGGCAAATAATGAAAATTATTCACGATCAAATGTCCAAAAGATTTCTGATTTGAGCTAATTTTGCACGGATGGTCTTTTCGATAAAGACTCTAAAATTGAATAATTCAAGCGTGAGATTCCATTTTGGAGTGAACGAAATAAGTAATTAGCGTCTTATTTATAACAAATGTATTGCGGAGATTGGTTTCCAATTGAATCGTGGAGATTGGTGTAGCTGATGTCGGGTCGAGAACTAAGCAATTGTGGTTCAGTGAGTATAAATTGTAAACTCTCTCTCATTTTCTGTAATCTATTCAACTCAGATGATATCAACACAAGCTTACATTTCCTTATATGCCTTCATCTTCTTCTTCTATGTTCCTCTGTAATATAGATAGTTTCAGGCCATTCGTTATGTTCATTCGCATATACAGCATAACGTTAACGAGAGAAGGTCAGTTAAGCACAAAATTCGTAACCAGCATATTGTTCCTATTTGGGTTGAGAAGGGTAATGAATAAAGGCATCGTATGTAAAGCTTATTTAGAGAAAGGAAGCCTAACAAAAGCTGTAGCCAAATAATTTGAGCTTGTAGGCAATTAACTTGGCTGTACATGTTCAAAATAAAGGATCAATACTTAACCATTTGCCCTAATCACCAAGAGTCAACATGTTAAGGCACGGAGGAGGCTGGGCTGAGCTTCTGCGGTTATTTTAAAAAAAAAATATTTGAATACATGGAAATGGATTTGGATCCTCTCTTGAGCTCAAAAATCTGAGCCTCCTGATCAAATCACATGGGCCGTTGGATTTTGATCCAACGGCTGCAATTATTATAACTTTTAGAAAGACCTTCTGTTTATAGTCGTTGGATCAAAATCCAACGGCCCGTGTGATTTGGTCAGGAGGCTCAGATTTCTGAGCTCAGGAGAGGATCCAAATCCCATGGAAATGAAATGGCTAACATAGTGGGGTCACCTTGCCACGCCATAAGATATAATGAATTATTTAACGAAGTTAACGGAAGGAGTAGGTTGGGACAAAATGAAAATTCGAGAGGTTAAGTGATATATTTTGAGTTTCATGAGATCACTCTAGCTAATGAAAGTATCTGAAATATCGACCCACCCAACAATTTTATCCGGATATTGGTAATAATTAGCATGTTAATACATACCTTTTCATTCAGAATTAGTGCTCATATATATTCTATCCAAAATACGCATGCAGCATGTATATATAAGGTAGGCCCTAGCTAGGGTTTGAACCAAGAAAAGGATAAAAAATGAATAATAATTAAACAATTATGGGTTTGAAACCCTAAAAGGGGCAGAGAGAGGTGCAGTATATATACGACTCACTCGAGAATTGAGTCATTCCATCATATAATAATGAGGTTTCAGGAAGGGCTGTAGGACTGTGGCTTATATCTTGAAGATAAATACTGCAACTGATGAGGGAAGAGAAGCTGCCTGCATTTCTTTTTCCCCATGGCAGCAGAAATGGATGCTAGAAAAATTAAATGGAAGGAAGATGCCAAACGAGATAGACACAGTAATTTTGATAACATGTCAAGATGCAAATCTCATTCTATATAATACCATAATATATATGTATACATACACAAACATCATATCGCAGACTGTCCAAAAGGACAAATTATTCACGCACACATTTGGTTTTATATGGAATTGATAAGTATGCATCAATATCACATCACATAGATACAATTGAAATTTTGCAAGATGATTGGACAATATAGTAGATGCCGACTGGATCAAATCTGTTGGGCAAGTGAAACATTAGGTTAATAACAAGAATGCAAGGTAAGACATCCGTACATTAAATCTGCAGAAGAGAGAGAGGTATGCAATATGTTGTTTGTCTCTGGTAACAGGTAAGTAAGTAATATCTAAGCATGGCATGACATGGGGAATGGTGTTGCATGCAATATGGTGTGGGGTGGAAGCATGGATGTGTCAACATACTATTTAAGCAAATCTGGTTCCATATTAGAGATTTCAGAGTGATAAAAAAGCGATGCACTATTAGTAATCACACTAATAATCAGGTTAGTTAGGGTTTTATCTCAAAGTATCTCAATACATTTCGTACAGTAAAACAACTCATCACGTATGTTTTTTTGTATCTGGTTTCTGATGTATAATTCTTACATTATTCAACATAACCAGCGATGAACTAACAAGGTGCCAAAGTTTCAACATGATCTAATCTTATTTAGAGATTTTAGAAAGACGAACCAACTATGTACTATTGATAATCATTCTTATTAATTAGCCCATCAAGTTAGATTATTATTTAAAAATATCCCAATACAATAGTGTAATAAAATAAAATAAATTTAAATTCCTTGTATTTGTATGTTGTGTTTAGAGATTTTCGACCTGAGATTCTATTGGTTATTCAACATGATGAACCTTATAATATGTAATACGTATAGACAAGAGATGGGTGTGAGATTAATTAAGGGGCAGAGAGAGAGGGCAGGCAAGGCAGGCAGGCAGGCAGTTCGGATTGAGAATAAGTGTGAAAGGCACGAGACGTGAAGAGAACAATAAATGAGAGGGGGTAAAGAAACAAGGGTGATGAGGCTTATGATAACCCTCATGATCGTCACGTCGTTTTTCAGTTCCTACTCCCGATGTCCCTCCCAGAATTCCACGCTTCCCTTTCCCTCATCTTCCTTCCACACACTACTGACCTCCTGCTCCCCTCTTCTCTCTCTCTCTCTTCCTCCCTCTCTCTGCTTTTTTTTTTCCTTTGTCCCAGTCCTCCTCCACATGACTCTCTCTCTCTCTCTCTCTCTCTCTCTCATACAACACATGCAATGACACGCTAGTCTCTATATACTTGCATGAAATGAGTTTATTACTATATAACATTTCAGTCTAACAATAAATTCTCACCTATAACGCTACAATGTCAATAAACTTATATAAGTTGTTCTTCTTCAAGAATAGTTCTCTCATTCTAAATTAAAATAACAATAATGTATTGTGCAAAGGGCGCCAAGTCAACCTCATTTCTTGGCTCACTTTCTTGTTCTGTATTCAACCAACACCATAATACTCTTCACTCTTTTTGAATTCCATATAATAGTGTGATATATAGCTAGTGATCAATCCCCATCTCTGAATGTCTGAAACTCAAAAGTTACATCACTACTATTTCAGCTCAACTAACCCATTTGCCAAAAAACCCTCTCTCTCTCTCTCTCTCTCTCTCTCTCTCTCTCTCTCTCTCTCTCTCTCTCTCTCTCTCTCTCTAATATAGAGCATCAACATATACTAAATAAAACCCGCTCTACTATACCTATATGAGGCAGCTAGGCAGCACCCTATCTTAACCCCATCTCCCTATTTTCTCCATGCCCCCCAACACTACTCTTGCACCATTCCAATCTCCCTTGCATTCTTCCACAACATTCCCATATTTCTAATTCCACTACCACCATCATATTCGACAACTCACATTACCTCAAATGGAAACAATTCACTTTTCATAAATCCTACTCCTCTTGTTCTTGTTTTTGTTATTATTGTAACTCTTTAGGCCATTACATACGGAGAGAGTGAGAGAGAGGGACAGTCACACCGAAACCCTAGGTTGACCAAAATGTGGATGATGGGTTACAATGACGGTGGCCATGGCGATTTCAACATGCCGGATTCTTTCAATGGACGGAAGCTCCGCCCTCTCGTTCCGAGGCCACTTCCATCTGTAAACAACACAGTTTCTTCAACCATCACAACTCCTCCTTGTCTAAACCGATCAGCAATTCATGGCTCTCACGATTTTTTTCCGCAGTATCACCAACTCGCCGGTATTATATATAAACTAGCTACCTTTCTACCGGAAGTAGTGGTCAACATTGACGGTTATTGAGGAGCTAATCTCACATAATCCTCTTCTATTTGTATAAGAAAAAGAAAAAACTACCTTGCTAGCTTATCTTTCTTTTTGATCTATTTCTGTCTTTTAATTTCTATTTAATTATCGTGTGTTTTTATGTACATACAGCTATGGCTGAACAAAACAAGAGATCGGAGTTTCTCAACACGCCCCAGGTTGTGGTGAGCTCAAGATGGAACCCTACGCCGGAGCAGTTGAGGGCTCTTGAAGAATTATACAGACGAGGGACTCGAACACCGTCCGCGGAGCAGATTCAGCACATCACCGCTCAGCTTCGGAAATATGGAAAGATAGAGGGGAAGAATGTGTTCTATTGGTTCCAAAACCACAAGGCCAGAGAAAGGCAGAAACGTCGCCGTCAAATGGAATCATCTGCCCTCTCTGCAGATCACGACCAGCCACTGCAAATATCAATGACGTCTGCAGATAATCAAAAGAAAGAAGAATCATTAGGTACTCATCATTAATCATGTAACTGAACTTACATACAATAATTATACTATTGTAAATTCACTGCTTTACTTTTATATGTTTGTTTTTGTTTCTCTTTTGAGAAAGAAAGTAGTTAATTATTTTGAGATGTTTATACATTAAAAAGTTTTGCGTGGCCTTTTCAGTTAATTCAAATGCTATTAGCACTCTAAAATAGTCATACTACACTCATCTCTTCTTTAAATTTATCATTGGAGAGGATTGCAAATGACATTTTGGGAGTGAAAATAAATACCAGTCTCAGTCCATTTGGTTCTTAATTTCTTGTTTACTAGGGATGTTCTTTTTCAATTAATTTATCCGTATGTGTGTGTGTATATATATATATATATATATAGGGAATTATTATTGGCACTTCAAAAATCTCATTCTACACTTCAAACTTTCTATACATTTGTGAGGAGTGTAGAATGAAATTTTTGTAGTGCCAATAACACTTTCCTATATATATATATATATATATATATATGTATGTATGTATACTTTGTGGTTTGGGAATTGAAAGATATGTACAAATGCTGGTTGTAAAGTCGTTTTTTTTTTTTTTTTTTTTTTTCTTTATGTCTGTATATTATAGGGGCAGGTAGGACAGGGTTTGAAGTTGAAGAGACCAAGAATTGGGCACCCTTTACAAACTGCAGTACTACTACTCTTGCTGAGGTCTATTTCAATTCTTCACTACTCTCAATCTTCATAACTTGCTTTTATCAATCAATCAATTCATCTGTCTATCTCTCTTTCTTTCTTCATATATAGATTAGAGAGTACTAGGTAGGTAGCTATATATATGGTCTCCTTTATCTACTACGTACTAAGAATTCCTCAAATCAAAAGCCTCTAAAAAGTAGTCTTATAATGATTAGTAACTAAGATGCAATTAGACCAGAACTAGGTGATAATTTGCATATGATTATTTATAGAATATTCATTATTTGAAAGCAATATGTGTATAATGGTACTAACTACTGAGAAAGATATGTACACCCTTTGTATTGTATGTATAATTATAAGGAAGCAAGCTAGTAATAACAAAAGCTTTGTTTGTTGGGAAATGAAAAGGGTCTAAAAGCTGCATTCCTTCCTTTCTGTCGGGGCTGCTGTTATGAAACTTACCTAGGGTTTGGGGTCTTGTGCTTTGCTTATTCATGTCATTTGGTCACAGACCACACGGATTCTATGGAAATGACTGAATGAGCACCAAGATGGTTGTAAAATGACAATGCTAACTCTACCCAAACAATATGACCCCCCCCCCTCCCCCCCCCCCCCCCCCCCCAAAAAAAAAAAACCCCTAACTCTACAGTGTTTGAACGGTTAGAATGAGATCGTCAAAATCCAACTACATAAATTCAGTTGTTCAACATACCGATGTATTATATTGTGGAATTTCAAAAATAAGGATATATCAACCTTGATTTGTTTTTATTTTGGCTTCAATGGTGGTTTCAGAACATTAGTTTGCATGCATGCTATGCCTTTAATGTATGTATTAAAAAAATATAATTTCAAATTGGTTTATTTACATCGATCAACAGGAATCTGTTTCAATACAAAGGGCAGCAAAAGCAAGAATGGCAGCAGCGGAGTGCAGGGCGGATGGATGGATCCAATTCGACGAAGAAGAATTGCAGCAAAGAAGAAACTTTGTAGAAAGGAATGCCACGTGGCAGATGATGCAGTTGTCTTGTCCTTCTCACCCTCACCCTCCCACCCACCTCATAAACACCCCTCCTACTTGTGCTAGTACGACAACCAGATCTAGGGCAGCAGCTACAGGAAGAACAATGGACCAAAGTCTCATTAAGTCTCATGATCTCAGCATCTTTATAGCACCCTACGCATCAGAAACTGGTTTCAACATTGAGCAAGATCATGGATGTGAGGAATCTCAAACCCTTCAACTCTTTCCGCTTCGAAGCGGTCATGCCAATACCAATGAATTAAGCATTAGCGAAAAGGATCATGCGGAGCTATCGGCTAGCTTCAGTGCTCATCCTTACCCCTTTTTTGAGTTCCTTCCATTAAAGAATTAATTATAACTAATTATTATGAAACCACTTAATTAATTTGCTTTATATGATCATGAATTAATGTAAGATGATGGTACGGTTACTGGGAGGCGTTTAGATTTTGTTAATTTGTTGGAAAATGGAGGACTGTTAGTTTTTTAATTAAGAAGTTGTTGATGTTACATTTCAGGGGGACTTGTATAAGCGCCATTGTATTGTATGAATGTGTGTGGATATCGAAGAAGGTTGCCTTAAAATGCATCTGGACCATGTTGGTTGAATTAATGCAAATTAACATTAAAGCACATTGCAAGCTTCGACAAGAGAAAAAGTACATTGCAGAGGTTTAATGTCGATCTACACAGATAGACCTTGTTTAAGTAATAGCTGTGGATGTGTACGTGATTGAGAATAACTAACATCGCACAGGTGTATAGGGACATCATGTATTAATAGTATAACAATATGCGTAAATTGTAATTTTTAGATGTATCATTAGTACGAAACATTAAAATAACAGTGTATTTGTGTAATGTGAGTTGTACATGATTGTATTTGTATTCATATATAAGAGAGAGAGAGAGAGAGAGAGAGAGAGAGAGAGAGAGAGAGGGAGAGAGAAGCATATGGGTCCTCGACTGTAGGGATTCGATATAACTGGATGATGGATGCATGGGAGAGAGTATGATGTTGATATGAGGAATCAGAGATCGAACTAATTAATTATTTCAGATGAGAGTGAAAGACTTGATGTTGAAGTGACCAAGAATATAGGTTTGGGAGCAGTTTTGTTCTTTTGTTACAAAAATTAATATTTGCCTACTATTTTGAAAACTAATCCCGCATTTTCCCTTGACCAAAAGAAACAAAAAAAACAAAAAAAACAAAAAACTTCAGAAAAGAAAAAAGACAGAAAAAACAAAATTTTAGAAGAAACCCTAGAGCTTTTCAAACCAAAACCTTTCTAAGTTTACCTACACAATTGTCACTTAGTATTGTACTTATAAGTGAGAGGTCTTAGATTTAGTTATCGCCAAAGAAAATTTTGAATCATAATTATTATGGATAACTCATTGTGAGGCTTAACCCACTCCCCACTCCTTATTGTGAATAATATCGTGTATATTCAAAAAAAGAAAGAAAAAGTTTACATACACAATTTATTCATTTTTTTTCTTGTCTATAATTTATATATCCAGCAATCAGTCCATGTATAAAAAGTAAATAAATCATGCATGAAATAATTAAGATATAAATAGAAAAATTTGGAAGAGTATTGTAAACAAAAGAGTGTTCATAAATCCCTCATATACCTAAGCTAATATTTTTTTGGAGGTGTCACTTAGTATCACGGTCTAATGATATTTCTCTTCACTTGTATGTGAGAGGTCTTAGGTTTGATTCTCGCCAAATGCGAATTTGAACCACATTATTGCTAGCATATTATGAGGCTGAGCCCTTCTCCCTTTTAGTGTAGATAATATCGTTTGTTCAAAACAAAACAAAAAAATTTGGAGATGATACCTAAGCTAGCATTTAAAATGAAAAAAAGTGGTCCAAATTCTGAATCTTTAGAAAGTAATGTGTGTAATTGTCTTCCCGCAGACCTTATCATATATGAAATCCTAGTCTTGATAAATTAATAGGAGCACATATACAACAATATTAAACAGGTAATGTATCTAATCCCTCTAACCCTGACCCCTCTTGAAAACAAAAGGAAAAATTACAAGAAAAAAAGCTGACATGTAAGTCAGGATGCACTAATTTGAAAATCAAAAGCCAAATAAGCTAAAGAAAATCCGAATGGAGTGAAGCTAAACCACCGACGGAAGTGAATCATGCCACACCAAGGTTTAGGAAGTCGAGCTCATTTTTGCAAAGCTATCCGCAATTAAACACGAAGGCAAAGTTAGTTATGGTTTGTTTCATCAATCACCATCATGGATGGATGGATGAATGGATTGATGGATGGGTGGATAAATGATTTTCTTTCTGTGTATATATACGGAGCATGAAAACTTACCCCGATAGGTCAAAGGACTCTCGAGGTCAGGTTTCTTGTGATGATCATGTACATATTGAGAATGTTGTTCCCTTCAGATCCAACCTGATCAGGGCAGAAACATCTATGTAATGGACAGAGATCCTAGCCGAATCTCACCCCACAGAATCTTAAGGATCCAAAGATCTGAACCATTAAAATTTGATACAATGACTATAAACAGGAGGTCCTTCTAAAAGTGATAATAATTGTAACTGTTTGATCAAATTTTAATGATCTGGATTTCTGGATCCTTAGGATTCGGTGGGAGAGATCCGGCTGGGATCTCTGTCCCTATGTAATGTTGTATTATTGGTTATCTGTCGGGGCTTGTGTAGGTTCAAAAGTTTAGATTAACATGAAATATAGAGATTAACCGTTGAGCTTTGCTCGTTTATGGTCAACGGACGTACGTACGTACTGTGTGGTCGTGAAATAAAACCCTAATAAAACAGTAAAAGTTTACGTCCTGGGGATGGGGGTAAACATCGATCAACTTCCAAAAAAGGACGTGTAAACTTAATTAATTACGGCTTTCAATTATTTACTACGATCAACAGCAGCAGCTGTGGGAATCCATTGAAAAATCCAAAGCAGGTTATAAATTCCAAGTGCTTTGTATCGCGTGTGACTCAGAGAAATTATGAAATAACTATTTGGCTAAAAAGTTGCCTTCTATCTGGATTTAATGTAACCTTCACAACTCACCTTCAAGTTAACGAAATAGAAGGCAAGTATTTAGCCAAATATAATTGTATGAGGCCGTGTCATAATATAAATGATCAATTTTTTTTGTTTTCAAATTTTTAAACAATTGTATTATTATACCGAGTCGTGTTTCTGACATATTTAAAAATCTCTCCAACTGACATACATATGCAATAAACAGTGCTAATCTGTATATCAATAGGTCTAAATAACTCTAATACGCATTAAAGATCCCTAATCATAAATGAAACCAAATTACAACCCTACTTTCTTTTTTAGTAACATTTGACAACAAATGAACTTTTTGAAGGAAGTATTTAGATAGATGGAAGTTGCTATATATAAACGTTGCTTGTATATATCTGGTATATTGTACTACTCGGTCCTATTTAAGTGTCTAAATTAAACCATTGAGAATTTGTTTATTTGAAAAAAAAAAATTGCATCCTTTTATTTCAAGGGAGTTGCTATCCACAAACATTTTCTTATCTCTAGCACACTCCTTGTTAATTTATGTCTTTTAATCTTCTTCTATTGTTTTGATCTAAAGGCAGAAAATTGAAAGGTGTCTGACCATTACTTAGCACCCTCCAAGGTTTATCAAGATATTTAATCATTATAAGAGCAATTAGAGAGAGATCAACCAAGATAATAAACTAAGAGCGACAAGTAAAATGGGAGCTAATCATAAGGTACTTACTTTTTTAGTTTTGCTGGTACTTGACAAGCTAGCTTTAGAAATTAGAAATTTTTAACAGGTGCAGACTTATAGCAGTAGTAGTACGTAGAATCTCATCGATGTGCTTTTGCTTGACAAAGAGAGAAAGATGGATGAGATATTTACATGCATAAATATATATATATATATATATTAATAATATTTGGTTCCTCTTCCTCCTCGGCAATAAGCGTCGTCCTTTTTGAAAACAGGGTTAATTTCTTGCTCGCCATTTAGCACCCTTTTCATTGTTTGACACCCTGTGTCGGTACTTTTTACAGTCTCTGCGCCTCATCGCTTAACCATTTGCAGACACATGAGATTTCTCACACATATATTTACATGCATTTCATGTTCTCTCTTTCGTGCATGCAATGATCTGCTTCCTTTTTCTCTCATACCTTGAAATTAGGAGTGTATATAATGATACCCCTTTTGCAGTTTTCACAGTTTAGTGTTAGAAGGAGAAGGATTCTCTCCCCTCTTTTTTTTCCTTTCCTTCCCTCCCCTTCTATTTAAATGGTCGCGGTTAAGTCACATCAACATCTTACATTAATTTGTTATAGAAAGAGAAAGACAAAATAAAGAGTGTGAGAAGAAGGGATGGAAAGGGATAGAAAAAGGAGGGAAGTTAATCCTAGTCTGTTAGGCAAATGCAAGTGCAGCTTCACATTACTCTCTCATAAATATTTTTCTGTCCAGAGGGGGAAAGTCAGATTCCTATAAGAAACCAATTAATCCACAGTTTTAATATAATAAACTTTGAAATTCAACACAAGTATATGTTATAAAATTTATAAGTAGCTACTAATATACAGTGGTTGATTCAGGATTTGAACTTTAGATGTTTCAATGTTAATGTCCAAATTTTGTAGATATAAACATAGCACAAAGCATGCAAACAAATTTCGGTTTATTCTTCGATGCATTTCATCGACACTTGGTGAACTTGTTCTCGTTAGGCGAACCATGTTGTTCGTATGTCAACAGATATTGAAATTTTTCATAGCAATCTGATGAGTATAATTGAGAGCATTTGTCGAGTGTTGTCGATGAAACCTACCGAGTGATGCTGAGATATGCTTAGATAACTTTATATCCAACACTTGATACATACAAAAGGGACTCGTATCCCCAGAGGACCTTCACATACTTGTTTCCTGGCCTTAGGGTGGTTCTCAAACCACCTGGGTTCCAATGTACATCCACCCTTGTCGGAATCTATATATATATATATATATATATATATATATATATATATATATGAAGCCTTTAAGGAAAGGAATTCCCTTTTTTGTTCTTTCTAAAAATGGGGATTAGTTGCGGGTTCCACACCACATTGAACTTTAACGATCCAAACCATCTATTTTTCAAGTTGTACCTCATAGATCATCCTTGCAAAATATTAGTCAAATCGGAAATATTTAAGACATCTAATTGAGTTCAAAAAAATGAACGAATACTTTGTTATATAAAAAACAATGAAATTAAATAGGCAAAGAGTTTCAGATTGAAATGAATTTTTGCAAGGATGATCTATGAATCAAGACTTACAAAATAGACGGTTCGGATCGTTGAAATTCGATGTGGAGTGAACTCCACACCTAATCCCCTTTTTTTTCAAAAAATAAAGATCCCTTTGCATAAAGGGCCTGTAGATAGAGTAAATATAGAATACCAACCAACTACTCTTTGGTTTAGCGATATATTTATAAAGAAACGTCGAATTATACACATGCATGACAACGAAGATAATATTTACGATGAACCTGCACGTTACTTGAATATGTAAAATACTACGTGCATGGACCAAACAGGTCCACGATCCATTTACTCAAATTTATCTGCACAGTGGGACAAACTTATACTAACAATCATTCAACGAATATAACTAAGACCGTGTGTAATATGTGTGTGTGGAAGACTCTCTGTCATTACATATTTTGCCGACACGTACCAAACCGTTCTATTTAACTCTCCTTTTGGACCTTTCCCTTCACGATAAAATGGCAATTTATCAAATGCATTGGTAGAGCTATCGACACAAAAGATTGTCCTTGATTTGGCAGTATATGCAGGCAAAGCTTTTTGCCCTATCTTGCATGCACAAGCTAAATGGTCCCCTAGCTATGTATTCACACAGGTGTATGGTATCTCATCATGCATACTAAGTCACAATCATATAGGTATGCTTTTGTGCATGTGTTAGTGGCCCACTTGAGAGAGTAATATTCGATACACGGTATTAGGTCATCTCGTTCACACACAATACAATCAAATAAATTTTAGAGTATTCTAACACAAAAAGGTTTCAAGTTCTTATAAAAGATGCCCTAAAAATGACGCGATCTGAATATCCTTACACAAGTTTTTCTTCTGTTTCAAACCAAAAATACGTTGTTGAATATTGGTAGTTGGTTAAACAAGATGTGACAACCCCTTCTCCCAACAAAGAATGAAAGATAAAGCTAGCCTCCTGTGCCTGTTATATAAATATCTACCATATGGAGTTTGAAGGAAAAAGAAAACAGAATTAAAATGTACGTCGGTAGCAGAGAATTGACTGAGGCTGGTAATTACTGGTAAGAAATCAGCAAGAAGGCTGGGTAGCCGCAGGAGGAGATATTGACAATACCTGGATGTGCTTAGACAAGATATATACGTGGGACGGTGGGAGGGACAGTGAGACCACAAGTTTTTGCCTTATTTGGTTAAATTATTTTTCACCATGTTTTCACTATTTCCTTTCTTATAAACGACTTATGAGGTTGTCTTCTTCTCTCTACACAGACGACTAGTCTGCTTCTCTCTGCTCCATCTGACACTCAATATTCGAATATCTTCATGAAAGTTTCGACCTATTTTATTTATTATTTCTTTTTCCATTGAACTTTCCATGTGAATGTTTATTGTTGCCGGTTCCAAATCCCAATAAAGAAGTGAAGGAGGGCCTCAAATAGTCGACAATCGGTTTTTCCTTGTCACGTCGAATCCTTATGATAATGAATTCTATATAAAATTACATTTTAAAATACATACAACTGATCCACTTAGAGAAATAACGCTTTATTGTTATTGTTGTATTTCTTTTTCCCATGCTTTGTTTCCAGCCATGGTTACATTCAAGGATTTTGAACCGTGAATCTATCCTATTCATGTCCATCACTCTACGCATCTTCACCGTTAGCTAATCCCAGTAGCTTCAACCACTTTATCTCTGTTTGGCCCAACAAAAAAAAAAATTGAAAAAAAATTGTTTCTTTCCTTAAATTCTCCCCCGAGTGTCAAATATTTATCTTTTACGTACGAAGAAATTCACAATTTCGTGTTATTTGTTCTTGAATTTGAGCTTATAGATATTAAATTAGTGCGAGAATGGGAGAAAATTTGAGTCACGTTGTCATGGTAGCTCTACCAACAAGATAATGAAACAGAAGTATATCAAATTATCCAAATAATATGAATAATATGTCAATAGTGACTTAACATGTCGAAATGTTTGTCGATATATAGTGGTCAGACTACAACTAGCTGAGCAGTCGACGTTACCCAAAATTTTCTCCTACAACGGAAATGCCATCCTAGATCATCCCTCCAGCCCTGGTATAGCCCAAACTCACAGAGCAACAAAAAAGCTCCGAAACTTAAAACACTGAGCCCAGCGAGAATCCACCTGGCCCACCCACATATCTAGTTCAAGAATTTGGGCCTATTTCTATAAAAATTAAGTTATTTGGTTGTGACAGGGCCCATGATCGCATGTCTGAATCTAAACACGTTCTCGTGGACAAAATGCAAAATTACATCCTCTCATTCATGCGTATACTATTAACAAATAACAACACATAATGTAAAGCAAGCATGCAAAATGTATTGTGCGTTTGATCATGATCTCAAAGTTAACCATGGCAAGTGGTACAATGGAATAGTATGAACAGTAGTTTCGTAAAAAAACCAAAAAGAGACCCTGGATTCAATATTTTGTTAGATGTGAATCTATTTAATCGTGATCTCAAGTAAATTGCAATATTCTGAATCTAAAAAAGTCGGAATCGGACAACTGAGTTTGGTCACAAGTTATCTCGTATTTTTCATGAAAGGATCATGATGTCAAATTAACGCTCCTTGTCTAATATAAAGTAATTATAATCTTTAAAAAAGGGAAAAATACAAAAGATTAATTAGTCGAGTAAAATAATAGAGTAATCAACTTAGATTAGATCTCTGCAGAGTTCATTATAGGCGACAATAATTCCAACAGAGTCTATTAGACCAATAATGAGAGTTTCGAGGTGGCGCACCAGCAGAGGCTTGCAGCTTCATATTTTTCATTTTTAATGGCTAGTTTAAATATTCTGCATTCATTTTTTGTGGCGAGTTTTTGTAGCTTTTATTATTGATTATTATATGTTAATAATTTTTTTATTTATTTTTTTTTGTTATAAATTTAACATGTATCAAGTACTAATAGATGTCACAAAAATTCTATGCACAAAATAAGTGCAAAAGATTTGATGCATGCAGTTGATTTTTTAAAATTCCTATTGAGGTAAGAGTTGATAGGGGACAAAGATTTATGTACACGCTCAATTTTGCAAACTTGCAAACTTGAGAGTATGCCAATTGGTGAACGCATTACGAATCATGCATTCAAATTCGAATCATGTTTTGTTGTTTTGTCAATATCTAAAGCTAATCATGCACTGTTATGTGCTTAGAGGAAATAAGTGTTATTGTCGTATGACTAAAGGATCGTATTAAAATAGTG